>NW_025222552.1:798130-951207 GCF_014066325.1 Apis laboriosa
ATTTTAATGAAAAGATAATTAAAAATAATAATTAAAAAAAAAGATAAAAACTTTTTGTATTTTAAAAGTATTTTATGATATTTTAAATCTAAAATATATTAATATATAATAATATTATAATAATATAATAATTAATATATAATATAATATATATTATTAATATAATATTATATATTATATATTATTATATAATATATTATATAATAAAAAATAAAATAATATACAAAAAATAAATATGTTATAAAAAAAATTTGTCCAAATTTCATAACATCATAAAATGTTTTATGAAATGCAAATAAAAATTACTAAAAATTTTAAAATACATTTTATGCTTTAAAAGTATTTTTTGAGAGAGAGAGAGAGAAATTAAATCCATTGAAAATTAATTGTATTTCATAAAATTTTTAGATAAAGAAATTATAATTTATTTATATAATTATAATATCATATATTTAAGATCTATATAAGAATAGATCTATAAATTGTAATGATTTTAGAAAAAAAAATTTATACTAATAATAATAACTTAAAAATTATATTATGAAAAAAATTATATATATGTAAATTACATATTACATTATATGTATACATATATTAAGAATATATATATACATTATATATAAAAACTTTTTCATTTTCTTTTTAATTAAGATACCATAATAAAATATTATTTTATATTAATATTCCATATATATAAAAATTAAATCTTATACAATATATATGTCAAATTTAAAACAAATTTAAAGCATTTCAAGCTATGGATCGAGATAAAAATTCAATTTACACGTTTTTCTCTTTCTTATAATGATTCATAAAATATCAGAGAATTTCTTATAGAAAAATAAAATGATTATTAAAATAAATTTATTATCAAAAATTTAAATATTACAAATAAATTCTATAAAATGTTTCTTACAAGTTTTCGAAATTAATAATATTTTTTATTATAAAGTTTGATTAAGAATAATTAAAAAATTTATTATATTTCTTTGAATTATGTACTTTTAAATATTTATTATTTTATGAGAATGTATTTTTATGTTTTCAGAATGTATTGAAGGACAAAGTGGTTGCAAAAGATGTAGAGATGGAACATGTGCAAGATGTGCAGTTCTTTTACATCAAGGTACTTGTGTTGATATTTGCCCACCAGGCCATATTGCAGATTGGTCAACTAGAGATGAATACATGGGAAAAATTTGTAAAGAAACAGGATATATGTTTGGATTTACTGGTAGTCAAGTAGCTATTTTGGTAGGAATTGTTTCTGGTGCAACTATATGTATTCTGATAATATTATGTGGAGCTATAATTGTACATAGAAGAAAAAAAAAAGCTACTAAATTAATCAAACAGTTTGAAGACAGGTATTTTATATATATGTAAAAAATATAATTAAAAATAAAAATATTAAAAGTTCTATTTCAATCATATTTTAGTGCAGAGAGAAGAGAATTTTTAAAACATTTGGCAATGTTGAGAGGAGAAGGCAATACATTTCTTTCCATGCTCAATGATACTAGAAAACAAGTTAGAGAATTATATTATTCTGGAAATAATGGAGATGGTGCTGTTGGAATACAAGCATATAGGTATAATTATATAATTAATATAAATTGACTGATATATTCTTTTTTATTATGATTATAATTTACAGACCAGTTCTACGTGATTTGGCAAGGATATTAGTTCTTATTAATAGAAGAGATGATGAAATACCAGTTCCTCCAGATGATTGGCAAAGACTTTTTTCATGGGCAGAAAGATTATTAAGGCGATATAAAAGGCATAGTTCTCCTGAAGTAAGATAATTAATTTCATAAAAATTAATTTTAAAAATATTATAATTTTAAAATGCTTATTACTTTAAATTTTTTTTCATGCAAGTCTCTAAAACATTTTGGTGAGTCATGCATGTTAAAAAAATAATTAGATATGTATAAAAAAAGATTATTTTTTAAATAAAATGACATAATCAAATTTATATATTATGAATTTTAAAAGATAATATTTTATATTTCAAGGTGGCTCAACTTGTAACATTCTTGCAACAACCAATAGTATCTGTCCAAATGAATTTACCACAGCAAATAACAATCACACAATCACTTCAATCTTATGAACCAAGAACCACTCCAACTAATCTGACTACATTCCAACCAAATGTACCACTTACAACATTTCAAGCAAGTGACAAATCAAGTATTAGTCCTGCTAGTTCCAGTCTTGGATATGTAAAAGACAGTCCTGTGAGTTCCAGTCTTGGACAGAATAGTTCTGGAGTTTATAATGAGAAACTTAGTCCAAATGGATCTAGCATAGGTCAAACAACTCCATTAGTATATGATAACCAAAAACTGAAACCTCCAAATACACATTTTCAAGAACTTGCTATTTCAACTTTTAATCATAGTTATAATACTGCTGCATTAACAGAATCTAATTGTACAATAGATGAATGCGAGGCAAATGGACTTGATCGCGAATTAAATCCTCAATGGGAATTTCAAAGTAGTACAGAGGCTGCTAATTATACTATTTTATCAGATTGGTCACCTGCTCGTGAATACCTCATTGATGACTTTACAATTCTTGGTTTCCGACCACAAGATGAAATTACCACAGAACTGTAAATAATATATAATAATATACATAATTTATATATTTTTTTATAATATTTGCTCATAAAGATACATTTTCTATACTAAAAAGACATATTTCATATTTTTTCATTGATTTTAAAACTATAATATTTGAAATTATTAAAAAAAAAATATTATATATCTTCATATTATTGAATTAATTTATTTGTATTTAATATATTTTCAATCATTTTCATAAAATGAAATTTTAAACAAATATATTATTATTCAATATATTGTTTTTTAAATGTTCAAATACATATAGAATGTTTTATAATCATGAAATAAGTTGAAATATTTTTTATATTAAAAAAAATAAAAAAATTTTTTATTATATTTATGAGACCAAAGCTCAATTTTTAAAAATAAAAATTTGAAAATTATATTTTTAATGCATATTATTTAAATATTAGATAAAAAAAACATATTGATTTTATCAATTCATTTTGACTAACTAATCGAACAACATTAAAAGAAAAATACATTTTAATTTATTAGTTTACATTTAAGTTTTAAGTTAACATAGCAGATATGAGATATAACGATATAATATGTCAATATCATGTTTTGATTCTATAATTAAAGAGTATACAACATAATTTAAAATTCAAAATTTTTTAAATTATATTTTTTTATTTCTTTTAGTTTAAACAAAATTATTCTGTATATAATTTTTAAAAAAAATCTATATATATATATATATATGATGTATGTATATATGTATGAATACGTATATGTAATGTATGTATTATGTACGTACGAATTTTTCGATAGAACGAATTTATAATGATACCAAATAATTATAAGCGTTTTGATTTAGATAATATTCTTTATTTAATTTTTATATTACGAATGTTTAATAATTATTATATAATTACTAGTCAATATTTTCTTTTATAAAATTGTGCCACAAAATTACATTCTTTGATCATTAATGTTTGAAATAAATTCATTTCAAAACATAGTTTTAATTAAGAACAAAATTAAAAACAATTTTAAATCTTTATTATAAATATTTTTTGTTCATATACCAACATATCATTATTATATAAAATATTATAATAAAATATTATCAGTATATACTGATTATTATTACAACACTTGTATGTTACATAAAGGACCAAAATGGTCAATTGTATGTAAAATGTATGTAAATGGTCAATTGTATGTAAATATTATTAATAACTGAAAGAGAATTATAAATATAATATATATATTCATAACATAATTAAAGTTTTTTTTTTTTATATTTTTAATCCTTTTCTGTACCAGATAAATTATATAATAATAATAATAAATTATAAAATAATAATAAATTTACTTTTTTTAATAATATTATTGTTTTGTACTGTTTACAATTTTAAAATCTCTTTTATTATATAAAATTCTATAATATAATATATAAATTTTATATTTTTTGTTTTTTATAAAAATTTAATGTTTTTATTGAAAATCATTGTTTAAAAAGAATCATATTTTAATTATAAATTATAAAATTAATTAAACAGTTTTTATCTATTTTTATTAGTTTGATAATATTGAATATTGAATTTCTCTTTCGTTATAAAAAATATTATATAAGTAATATATTTTATAAGAAGATATATAATCGTAAGAAAAGAAAAATTATAAAAGAAGAACAAAAACAATAAATATCTTAAATATATAATTGATTAATATTTAATAACAAATTATATTCATACTATTTTAGATTTTATTGAATTTCTAATTTGGCGGTTTTTGATACAGGAAGTGATCAAACGGCGCGCGCACTCGGATGCTGCGCGCGCATGCTGAATGAATTAACAAAGAGCACTTGACAAATTTCATTTTGCTATATTACGAATTAGATAGTTTATTTCCATATAATTTTAATAGAAATTTGTTTTCCATCGTAGCAAGTTTATTTATAGAATGATTTTTAAATAGAAATCGATCAAAAGATGGTTGACCAAATGATACCCTAAACGCGTAAGTTCCTGCGGGGTGGGCGAAGGACGCCATGACAGTCGTATTTTCTGTTAACTGCGAGCACGTATGCTCTTGCCAACGTTTTCGTGAAATTCTTGCCCAGTTTGACATCTATTTGGATCAAAATTGGCAAGCCCGTTTACTGAATTTGCCAAATTTTGCTTGGAATATATTCTGGAAGTGGAGGGCGAGGGCGCGTGGCCATTATCAGAGATTTGCTTGTGGGTACCCGTGGCGAGGTGAGACGTCGAGAGGTGGCGAAAGGCGTCCCCCCCTGCGTCGGGACGCGCGTCTCCCTGTATACGAGACGGCCTAGGGCCGACGAAGCGAGATGCCAGAACCGCCGACGGCACCGTACACCACGTGAGTTCACTTTCCGAGCTCTCTTGATTACCACTTCGGCCCTCTTGAATAGTTTCTGTAAATCCCCTTACCCCGAATCCCGAGGAACCTCCATCTTGTAGTCTCTTGTCCTCGTTCTACGAGTCACGATAATTGACGCGTCATATGCTTGAGACACCAGAAGATGGTGTCCGTGAACCCTCTCTTAAATACGAGAGGATATACGGCGAATCCTGGCAAATGTGGAAGCACAACTGCGTATTCATTCAAGCTGCTGGTACTCTAACATATTAATATTTCATTATCAATCTTTGCTGCCTTCAAAAGATAGTATCGGATGACTCACCCTTTCCCGCTCACTCGACAAAAAACTCTTAAATATCTATGAGGTTAAATTAATTACTTTCTTTTTTCTTTAAAATATCGATACTTTCTTTACTATATTAACCTAACACATGAGCATTATATAATGATAAGTATCCGCCCAATGATGTTTTGAGTTCATTGTATTCAGAAAGAGTTATTTCGTTTATTGGTATTAAACCAATTGATTTCGAGGTTAAATCACAAGATTTATTTTACTAGACAATTCCAACGCAAAGAGCAATATAGTTATTTTACTATATATAAATATATATAATTATATATTATATTTTCTTCTATAATAATATTAATTTCAATAATTTTTATTTCATAAATAATGATTATATATTATTAGATTTTATTTAAATATTTGTAAAAAATAATTTTGATTAAATTATTTTACAGGATGAAAAATGAAATATATCAAAAACATTTAATTAGCATCCTTCAGTGAATAAAAATGAATAGTGAGCAGCATGCATTGCCAGCGACTACGCAGGCACAACAAGAGGTAAGAATATTTTCAATACAGGCTATTTACCAAACCACAAATGCGCAACTAATATGTTAAACAGTTATAGTTTAAAAATACTATGAAGTAAATTTGAATATTCATTAAAAAATTCTTATAAATTTTTCTCTTATTTATAAAATTTATAAATGTTTAATTTATAAATTTTAAATTTATAATTTATAAATTTATAAATCTTTTAACAATTATGTATATATATATATATATATATATATATATATATAAAGTATTGTATGTATATATGCATATACATATATATATATGCATATATACATACGATACTTTTTATTCTAATGCATTAATTCTTTTTATAATATTTGTTACTACTTTTGTTTATAATTTTTATTTATGTCTGCTTATTTTTTTTTGTGCAGTTTTATATAATGTATGATTATTTGTGTTTGGCACTAAAAATCAGAATTATATGTAGATAATAAAATATTATATAAAATTTGTGATATTTTCTTTCTGAACTTAATTGCTTGTAGTAAATTTGTAAATGAAGTAGCTTTTGCTTGAATATTTTATATTTATCAGCTTGTTTTTTTTTGCAATATAAATATTTATAAAGCATATTTTTTTATATTAAAGAAATATTTTTTATATTAAATCTCTATAAATAGTATGATGTATTTATAATATTTATATACATTGTGCTATAATGTTAGATATAAAAGTATATAAACTTTTAATATTTAAAATGTTTATTTTGTAATTTAGATTTAGATATAATTGTATTTTAATTTTTGTTAAAATATAAATTTTATTTATAAGAATGAAAAATATTGGCTATGGTTGCACGAATTTAATAAAATTTAATTTGTAGTTTTTGTAATGCTGAAAATAAATTTGGAAATTAGCGCATTTGTCGATTGGATTTAAGCCTGGTGCATGCTATTGCATGCTCTATCAATGTTGTACAAATGTTTGAATGTATATCGGTAGGATGTAAACGCGGGTCAAAGTGGTCGTCCTTCATACCCAGGTGGTTTGGCTACAGCAACCAATCTTGGCAATGTAGGGAGTACCCCGCATTCATCCGCGGACCTGCGTGTAGGTACAGCTGTAGCGTTAGCCTCCTCGGTAGCTAAATATTGGGTCCTCACCAATCTCTTTCCTGGACCGCTACCTCAGGTCTCAGTCTATCATCATTCCCACCACAACTCCTCACATAGGAGTAGTGGAAGTGGAGAGGCATCTTCCAAAGAATCAACCTCTTCATTGAATCAAGAAATGGCGTTGACTTCCAATTCGCATCATCAGTCAACACCTACACATCATCATCATCAGCCTTCAGTTAGCAGTAGCAGTCATCATAGTTCTTTACAACCAAATCCACAGGTTTGTTTTCTTAGAGATATGTGATGACTAGTTATTGAGTGTAGCTTATAAATGATCCAGGTTTAGTATCCGCATTTGTAGAAGTATGGTAATATACTGTGATATATTATAATACTATAAGTGTGAGTAGAAAATAAAATTGCTTGTAATATACATACACATGGAATGCTTGCACATTTATAATTTAAAATATTGCTTTTACATTATAGTTTTTTTTATATTATTTTTTCTTTTTAATATTTCATGTATAATTATATGCCAATTGTTATAATAAATATGTATGCGCACGCGCGCGCGCGCACACACACACACACACACACAGATACTATTTTCAACTATTACATTTATTATCTAATTTATAATAATTTATAAAATGAAAAGAATATAAATAAAAATTATATTTTATTATTAATTTGATGATATTTTAAACTTATCTAATTGTTTACTTATAATTTATAATTTATTTGTATCAAGAAAGAATATGATAATATTTTTTATTTGTATTTTATTTAGCAGATACCAGTTTCTCTACCAGGCCTTAATTTAGACGGAGCACATATACCTGCCAGTGTCAGTCATTTACAGGCAGCTCATGCACAAATGCAACAACAAATGCAGGCAGCCCAACAACAACAGCTGCATCAGCAGCAACAACCTCAACAACAACAACAACAACAACAACAGCAGCAACAGCAATCTCATCATCAAATACAAAATCATCAAAATGCTCAGAATAGTGGACCAACTGCACATAATCAAAACGCACAGAGAGATGATAATAAAGTGAAAGATGAAGGTGGAAGTTGCACTACTGAACGTTGCAGTGACAATCAAGTTCACTGTCAAGTTCAATGTGATCTCCAATTACAAACATCTCAAGATTTGCAACAAAGCCTTATGCAACAACAGCAGCAGCAACAGCAACAAATTGGTGTGAATATAAGTGGAAATTCATCAAGTGAAGGTGGAAGTCAAAATAATACAGAAAAACCTGAGAAAGAAAAAGAGCTACGTCAATTAAATATGACGCAGTATGTTCATATAATTTACATATATATTAATTTCAATAATTTTTGTAGCTTGATAAACAATATTATAATTTTTATGTAGATTCCAAGTACCAGATTTAAAACCAGGAGGTCATATGATGGATGTAAGAACAGCTGATGGTTCAGTTGTAAAAATTAGTGCTGGAAATGAACAAGATTTAGCAAAAACGCTTGGTGTTGAAATGGTGCAAAATATGTATAAGGTGAGAAATAATATGTTGTAAAATATAGAATATATCTTATATACAATTGCACAATTTTTATTATTTTCTACAGGTAAATGTCGAGGATATTAATCAACTTTTAGCATATCATGAAGTATTTGGAAAATTACAAAGTGAAATAGCAGCCGGTACAACCTTAGTTGGAAGTACAGTTCCTACCCAAACAGTTACCACTATACAAAATGGAACTCCAATTGTGCAACAAGTTCAGTTAAATAAGTTCGATATTAAATCAAGTGATGGTGAAGCTACACCAGGACCAAGCGCTTCGCCTGTATCAGTTGGAAGTCATGCATGTGAAATATGTGGAAAAATTTTTCAGTTTCGCTATCAACTTATTGTTCATCGTCGATACCATACAGAAAGGAAACCTTTTACTTGTCAGGTATGTAATAAAAATTTTTAGTTTATTTTGTTTTATTTAATAGAGACAATTTAAAATTCTTTGAAATTTTTAGGTGTGTGGGAAGGCCTTTTTAAATGCAAATGATTTAACACGACATGGAAAATGTCACTTAGGTGGATCTATGTTTACTTGTACAGTTTGTTTTCATGTGTTTGCAAATGCACCATCTTTGGAACGTCATATGAAACGACATGCTACAGATAAACCCTATAATTGTACCGTATGTGGAAAAAGTTTTGCAAGAAAAGAACATTTAGATAATCATACACGTTGTCATACTGGAGAAACACCTTACAGGTAAATTTATTTTATTTTATTGAAATTCATATAAATTAATAAAAATAATTATAAAAAATAAATTTAAAATATTTTTGTTATTTTAACATTTCGAATTTTTGATTTAAATTTAATTTTAATTTAGATTTTAATTAAATAAATAATTTATCATTTAGTTTTTAATTTTAAATATTAGTATTATAATTTCTAATATTAATAATATATAATATGTTAATATCATTAATAATATATGTGAGAAACATTTAGAGAATTGATTTCAGAGATTGAAACAAACATAAAAATTTGAAGCTTATTTATTATTAAATTATTTATTATTAATTAAAGCTTATTATTTATTAAATTATAATTTAAATTTATGTTAAATGAAGCAAAACAAATGAGCGGAATAGCAATATGATAAAAATAGATCTATTTTATTCTATTTTATTTCATTTAATGCAAACTTTAATTACTTATAATTTAATAAATCTTAATCAGTATTTTTTAATCAACTTTTTGCAATGTTTAGTCTCTAGAATTGAATTATGAATATGAATGCATGCAAGCACAATTTTTAATTATTTATTTAAATAGAAATAAAATTGAAATTATTTTATATCTATATAATGTTATTATTTTATACTTTATAGGTGTCAATATTGTTCAAAAACATTTACTAGAAAAGAACATATGGTAAATCATGTTCGTAAACATACGGGTGAAACTCCTCATCGATGTGATATTTGTAAAAAAAGTTTTACTCGCAAAGAACATTTTATGAATCATGTTATGTGGCATACGGGAGAAACTCCTCATCATTGTCAAGCTTGTGGCAAGAAATATACACGTAAAGAACATCTCGCAAATCATATGCGTTCACATACCAATGACACACCATTTCGCTGTGAAATTTGCGGTAAGTAATTTATTTTTCCAATAATTTAAAATATACATATACATATATCATATGCATCATATATATGCATATACATATATACATAATACACTATTTACATACAATTTCTTGTATATTATAAGTTATATTTCAATGAGTATTTTATATGTTATGCATAAAAAGTCATTGATCAGTATTTTTATAATTTTGACAACATATTATTTTTTTAAATTTCAAGATCATTTTCATTATTTTATATTATATATCAATTTTATATTATATATCAAATTTATTTAAAATATTAATCATTAATAATAATGTAATTTTTATTTTTAGCATTTTTGATAAAATTTTAATTCTTTATTTTACCATATATTAATGTCAAAAAATGATAATATTATTCTATGAAAATAAAAAATAAAAATTTATATAAAATCTTTAATATATGATATAATCTAAAACTTGTTAATGTATTGAATTTTTATATGAATTTTGTTTAACTTAATCAAAACTTAAAATCTTTTAATAAAGTGATCTTGAAATTTTCATAATGATATGAAAAAAGATAAATATTATGTATTTGCACAATGAAATTCAATAATTTTTTTTAGCAATTTTTCAATAAATAAATATTATAATTAAAAATATAGGTTATCCAATATGTAGCTTTATTTTATAAAAAGAAATTTAATACAGAACAAAATTTAAAATTCGAATATTCATTTTAATGTGATATATATCAAATATATAATATATATCAAAATCTTCTCAAAATTATAAAATATATAAAATATATAATATATTATGTATAAATGATTATAATTAGAAAATTTTTGTAAAATTATACTCTTATTATAAAAATTGAATTATACTCTTATTATAAAAATTTTTCTAGAACTATTTTTACTATTACTTAATAGATATCCAAAAATATTCAAAAAAATTTAATTTATTCATTGTAAAAATTTACTAATTAAAAATAGTTATTAAAAAAAACAAGCTATATATAAAATGATAATATTAAATTGATCAATATTATCATTATATAATATAATTATATAACTTTTTTTTTTTTTTTTTATTAATCAAAACAATAATTAATGGGGCGATTCCAAAACATTTTTAAAATTAATGATAAAGAATTATATAGAATATAATATTATTAGTTAAATTTTATTTTTGCTTCAAAAACATCTGTCACACATTATGATATATCACATGGAATGAGTTTATAATATGCATGAAAACATAATTTTTAATTTTATTTCTTTAATATAGTATTTATTATAATTAAGGTAAGTTCTGACTTCAAATATTGATTGATAATTAATATTTTAATATTCAAAGAATTATTAGAATAAACTTTTATTACTATGTGAATATAGATATTAAAGAAATATTATTTTAATAAAATAATATATAAAATATTTTAATAACTGAAATATTTATATATCTTTTTTTATGTTTTTCATTTAAAATTAATTATATTTCTTATGCATTTGATTTGTTAGATTTTTTAAGAATATTTAAAAATAAATGGTAAGAATATTCAAAAATAAATAGTAAAAAAATACTATATTAAAGTATATTAAAGAAAGAAATAATAAAGAAATATTCTTTAAAATCCTATATTCTTTAAAATATATATATATATATATTTAGATTTCTATCTATGTTTTTAATGTAGTGTAACATTGTATTAATTCATAAATAAAAATGCACATATTTATAATTCATAAAATATAATTGGACAGATAGATGGTTCTACATTTAAAAATAAAATAATAAAGAATAATATTTTTTCATTTAAAACTTTGTTTCGAGTAAATTGTATTTGAAAATTTTTCAAATTAATTAATCGTGAATTTAACTTAAATTTAATTCTGAATACATATAATTTGATTAGTAAACGTTTATTCTATATATAAATATAATATTTGAAATAAAATTTCAAAGATTTTCAAGATTGGTTGTTGAGGAAATTAAATTTAAAAGTTCAAAAATAAACATATTTAAAAAATAGTATTTTACATGTAAGAATTGACTAACATTTAATTTCAATTTTTTTGAAAAGAATTTGAATAAAATTTTTTCTATTTTGCATTTATTATTTATTTACGATATAAAATAATTAATCAATTAATAATTCTCTTATATTTAATTAAGAATTTTTATTTTTTTCTTACATTTAATAAATTTTCAAACTTACTTTTTTGAAAAAGCAATAAAAAAAATATTAAATCTTTTTTCGAGATTTTTCATCATATAAAATCACTCTCCTTGTTTGTTTTAACATTTTTGTTTTAACATTCTTACATGCAATTATTTACATTAATATTCAGATATTATCTTATTACCTCTAAATTTGTTATTTTTTATGGCAAAAAATCATTTAAATATCTCATTGTTTATTATAATATAAGAAAATATGAATCAATAATTATATCAATAATTAATGAATTTGTAAATATATTAATAAATTTTTTGATATTTATTTATATAATAGATTTTAAAGAGAAAAATATTATGTTAAAAATATTATATAAAAAAATTCTTTTAATCGCATCAAAATATTTAAATATAGTTATCAAATAAAAAAATAAATTATAAAATTCATATTTTTTTCATAAATTTTATAAGCAAGTATTTCTTTATCATAAGGTATTTATTATAGTATTTATTAATATTTTGAAAATATAACACAAATTTGTTTAAATTTGTGTTATTATATAAAATTCTATTTTACAAATAAATGTCATTATTATGACAAAAAATTGTTTATATATTTACAAATTTAAATAATACAAATATTTTATATCATAAGCAGTATAATATCGTATAAATTAATGTTGATAAATATTGTATATAATAATATTGAAAATGTTATTGAATATTTATTATTAATTTAATTTTTTAATTTGTTTTGCAATTAAATATAAAAATATAAAAAAATTGAAAAAAAAATCGAAAAAATGATTGCGCATCTATCTATTTATCTATCTCTTGTCATAGGTCGCGTATTCTTTTACAAAAATGACTTTTTAACGACCTTCGAATTATCAGCATGTTTTGATTGACTTATATTATTTTTTTTAGTATTCGTTACTATTAGTGACGGATTATTTACTGCCAAGTATATATCTATACTTTACCACATACTTCGATGTCATCATTTATTTCGTAAATCTAAACGGTTGGTATTGCAAACAAGTTTATTCGTCAACAAGATACAATTTTATTTTCTTGAATTTCTTTTCAAACTTTTCAAACTTTTCTTTATTTTCGATCATAATTTTTATCAATTTTATTTAATCAATTAATTTAATAAATAGTAATTTAAACATATTAATTCAATTCACATATTCAAATTTAAATATATTAAGATTTTCTTCGAGAATTTGAATATTATATATTATTATAGTTTCATATAATTTTTTGAAATCAAATCCAGAATTTTATTATTATAACATCATAATTTGATTTACAAAAATTAAACAAATATTTGTTAAATATAACTATTTAAAACGTTAAAATGCTGATTTCTGAAAATTAGTTATTATCCCTGATAATGAATTATGTCAGAATTCAAAAATTAACAAAGAATAATTTTTCACTTTTTTTTTTTATCTAATATATCATAATTTAATAGTTCAATTTATTGTATTATTAAGATTTTTATTATAAATGTATTTTTAAATTTCGAACGATCGATATTTTGCATATTCAATTTATTAAAGATATTTTTAATATGTGGAAATAATAAATTTTCTGTGTCCCATATATTATATATAATCATTTTATTTTATATTTATTAAAAATATCAAAAATATAACATATATATGTTTATAATATAAATATATAATATAATATAAAAAAATATATATATAAGTCTATATTGTTAATATATATTATTCTATATTTTATTTTTAATTACAATTATACATAATATTAAATTACAAAAAGAAAGTTTTTAATTCTTAAAAAAATAACATGTTACAATATAAAAGCATATTATAAGTATTATTTATAAATATCTTTGGCATTATCTTTGTGCAAATTTAATTTAATATTAAAGTATTCTTTTTAATCTTTTAATTTCAAAAATTAAATAATAAAAATTATTTATTCATTTCATATAATTATAAAATAATATTTAAAAATTATTCAATATTCAATGATTTTCAACAATTTATTGATTTTTTATTGTAATTAATGTATTTATGGTTTCGTAACTACTTCATAATTTATAATCTTGAGATATTATAGAAAATTATAAAAATAGTATAATACTTAATTTAATATTCATCACACTTTATAATAGAAACTCCATCATTTTTTCCATTTTTTTTGCACTTGATGATTGATTGTATATAATCATTCGTGTAATCCTTCAAAGTTCATTTCTTTTTCAATCCATTAATCTTTGTGAAATTATTATTGGATAAAACATATGTTAAATTTTAAAAATATCGTCCATAAGTCAGTTATTTTAAATAAAAATTGAACATTTTACACTCTTCTGAAATTCCTTTTTTCGAAATAAAATATACATAATAAATATATAGATAAATAATAAAGATTTTTCACGATATGTGCTTTTTTGTTCACGTTTCGTTATATACTCTTTGAATTTTAATTGCAAACAATTTTTAATTTTATAATGTTGTGATTTACAAATCCTATTTCTAAGAAATTATTATATATTCAATTTAATTATATAAATTACACATACTCCATTCATTATCTATTTTTATCTATCATTTGCTCACATTGATTATTTTATACTTTCATTCGCTCAAATTTATGTGTATTCGTTTTATTTTCGCATAATTCATTTTCCCACATTTATTTAAATTTATAATATATATTTTTTATATATTTTTCAGTAAAACATTGTAAAATACAAAGATAGCACCAACTGCAATATTCAGAAACAACAGTCGATTGTAACAATTTTTGATTATATAAAATTAAATAAAATAGAGAAGAACATGATTCTTTTGTTTATCTCTAACGTTTTCATCGTTTAGATCGATAGAATTTTGTCATAATACTAAAGAATTAATCATCTTGGAATCGTCCCATATATGTATGTACATGTTATATATTTATATATTTAAAAGTTTAATTACAGTCTGATTTCGTATTACAGTTTAATCAAAACATTGGTGTTTTTTTTTTTTTTTTTTTTTTTTTTTTTTTTTTTTTTTTTTTTTTTTTTTTTTTTTCTTTTCTTTTTTTCTTTTTTTTTTGGTTCTTTTATCGCTGCGAATACAGGTAAGTCGTTTACGAGAAAGGAGCACTTCACGAACCACATAATGTGGCATACGGGTGAGACGCCGCACCGCTGTGATTTCTGCTCGAAGACATTCACACGAAAGGAGCATCTTTTAAACCACGTTCGCCAGCACACGGGTGAGTCTCCACACCGATGCGGCTTCTGCTCCAAATCGTTCACCAGAAAGGAACACCTTGTTAACCACATCCGCCAACACACAGGTGAGAGCGGTTGGCAGATGTCCACTTCACGGACAACCGATTGTAATATTTGTCTCTAAGAGTAGTAGTTTTATACGTGATTAGAAAAATCATATTTAGTTAAGAAACACGAAATTTAGGTTACTTACCATATTCACCATATTCATATAATAACGTATCATATAACACATTATACCGAAAATTCGTTCGTGTATTCGTCTAAATCTAAATTAATCCATTGTCTAATGTCCTAATTGCATCGAAAAAAAAAAATCGTTCAAATGCATTTTGCTTTCAAACGCATAAACATACACGCATATAGAGTCACTCGATTTCGCTTCTCGATTTTTAGCTATGATTTGCATATTTGCATGAGAATAAAATAGACATCCGTTCGTGTACATATTTCTTTTCTATCTTTTTTTCTTTTTTTTTTCTTTTTTTCTTTTTTGCTTTTTGTTTTTCAATTTTTATATATTATATATTATAGAATCATATATAATAATATATCGGGAAATAATGCGTTCATCGTTCGTGCATAACAATTCACATTGTGTCTAACTAGCAATTAGCTTTGACCGATCACGATTATCCTATTTCATCATCGAATCCTAGAGAGACATTTACTGTTCTGCCTAATACACCGCTCTCATACATGCTTTTTATTAACTATTTCAGAACCTTCTGCTAAACAAAACGTTCTTATAATGTCTTTACGTTGCAGAAACGTTTTTTATTACTTGATTTATTGTTTTTATTTTTTTGTTTTTTTTTTTGTTTTTTTCTTTTTTTGTTTCTTTTTTTTATATTAAGATTGCATAGATCCATTTTCATTTTCATTTCATTTCGTAGGTAGTAAATTCTTAACAAGATTTAATTTAATATAAAAAAATATATATAATCATGTTATAAAATAGTGATTTATAATTCTTTCTTATTTCTTGTTATTTTTTAAGCATTCAAAGTTGTAACATCTTAAATATACTGTTATACGAATTTAATTTTTCATCGATGCAACGCATAGAAAAAACAATATTAAATATTAATTTAGTATATTTTACTTTACATTTATTTATATTTTACATTACTATAAAAATAATTAAAATTAATTAACAAAATTAATAAAAATTTATTTCTAAAGATTAATTTTTTTAATTTTTTTATTTTTTATTTTTCATATTTATCTATAATTCTTGGAAAATTCAAAAATATTAATTAAATAAAAAAATAAATTTTAAATAAATTTTAGAAATTTATGATATTAAAAAATATTTTAAATGTATATAATCAATGCATATATATTTAATAAGATAAATTGATGATTATATAAATTAAACTTCAATCAAATTATTTATTTATAGCTTTTCCAATATAAATAGAAACGAAGAATATAATAAAATATTTCAGATAAAAATTGGAGAATATTAATATTTATTTGATATTTTGATAATCTTAATATCCATGTACACTTTAATGAATAATAAACAGATTTTTTAATACTTCAATACATATTATATATATTTCTATAAATTCAAAATACAATTGATCAATATATCGAAAAATAGATATAATGATAAGTAAACATTTGATAAATAAACATTATGATTTTAATATAAATTATATTGATCTATTAAATAAACAATTGTACAATGTTATTAAAAAAGATTATTAAAAGATATAATTATATAATAGAAATAAATCCATATAATTATATACATGAATATAATAATATAAGAAAAAAAAAAGATATATGTATTGAAGTAAAGATAATCCAATGCGTATTTTGATTTAAAAAAATATATATAAATTCTTTCATTTTTTTCAAATTTTATTTAAGATTTAAAATTTAAAACATATTTAAAAGTTTGTTATTTATATATTGCAATATTAAAAAATCAAAATCAGAGATTAATGTTATTGTTAAATATATATGTCTAAAATATTTTTATCTATATGTTGCATCGGGGAAAATTGATTGAATTTATAAAATTAATCATGATTGGTTGGAAAAGTAAAAGTCGCGGTATCGTTGCTTAATGTTACGCAGGAGAGACGCCCTTCCGCTGTCAGTACTGTCCGAAAGCATTTACGCGGAAGGATCATCTGGTGAACCATGTCAGGCAACACACGGGTGAGTCACCGCACAAGTGCCAGTATTGCACCAAATCCTTCACGAGGAAGGAACATTTGACAAATCACGTGCGTCAACACACAGGCGAATCGCCACATCGATGCCACTTCTGCTCCAAGTCATTTACTCGTAAGGAGCATTTGACGAATCATGTGCGAATCCATACTGGTGAATCACCGCATAGGTGTGAATTCTGTCAGAGAACGTTCACCAGGAAAGAACATCTAAATAATCATCTCCGTCAACATACTGGAGATTCATCGCACTGTTGCAATGTATGCTCGAAACCATTTACAAGAAAGGTAGGTTTCGATATGTATATTTATTCTAGATGAATAAAATATAGAGTATTCTATTTGAAAAAAATATATAAAAAACATAAAATTTGTTCATATAAAGTTTTGTCTTCGAGGATATTTACTTCAAATAATTGTTTGATAAGTGTAGATGTAATTACGTTTTAATATAGTAAACTTCACTGTATATTTATATTTGTATTTGTTATTCAAGTAATATATTTATTATTTTTTAATACTTATTTATTATTATTTATTTATTATTATTATTATTTATTATTATTGAAAATATAAAAAAAATATCGGAATAAATTAAATATTAAAATATTAAATTGCATTCTCACAGAAACAACAAAGATTTTTTTTTATAATTTTATTATGTCAATTATAAAAATATAGAATTTAAAAATTTATAATGTGATCTTTTAGCGGATTTTTGAAAAAATTATGAAATAATTATCATATATATATATATGTTCCTTGATATCATTTAAATATATTTTCATATTTCTAATGTACATACATATAAATAAAATGCTCAAAATAGTAATGTAAAATATTTTATTTATATTTTATGTTATATAATTATATAATTAATAAAAAAAATATAGAAGATACGAATATTTGAGGAATGATAAATATTTAAAGAGTACAATGTTTTAAAGATGTCGTCCATCGTTAATAAAACATCATGCTTCATTCAATTCATAAGTCTTCGATTTTCTAATATCTAGATTTACTCGAAACCATATTTTTTATTTGTTCTTTATTTCATGTTTGATATCGATAAATGCTACAACTCTAAAAAATAAGTTTTTTTCATTTATCATTCATTACTTGATTTGCGTCTAAACTTGTTGCTGACAAAAAATACAATTTTGAAATCGAAATAAAATCCAAATGTTGCTTATTATATTACTTTAATATAATATTTTTAAAAATTTGTTTTCTGGAAATATTTGGAAATAAATTTCTCTTTTAATGAAAACGCAGTTTTAAATTTCACTCTATTTCATTGTCACAATACGATAAATATTACACAATCTCATCAAAATGTTTTAAATTTTTTGTTATAGGAACATCTCGTAAATCATATGCGATGTCATACTGGTGAACGTCCGTTTGTATGCACAGAATGTGGCAAAAGTTTTCCCTTAAAGGGTAATTTACTTTTCCATATGCGCTCGCACAATAAAGGCAGTAATGCCGAGAGACCGTTCCGTTGCGATCTTTGTCCAAAAGACTTTATGTGCAAAGGGCATTTAGTATCTCACAGACGATCGCATTCGGATGAACGACCGCATAGTTGTCCAGATTGCGGAAAAACATTTGTTGAAAAGGGCAATATGCTTAGACATTTGAGAAAACACGCGGCGGAAGGGCCACCAACTCAAGTTAGTACTTCTTCTGCAATTCCTCAGTCCGGTGTTTTGCCAATTCCGGCAGCAGCAGTTCTTGTCGGCCATCCTTTGGCGCCCCCTGCACCACCTGTAGTGCCGCAACACACTGTGGTTGTGCCTACTCCACCAGGTGTATTGACCTCCTATTAAACCAAATCAAGAGAGCAAGCATGTAAAGAAAAAAACAAAAAAAAAGCATTTTTCATAAGAAGAAGAGAAAGTGAGTGTATACATGATGAATGTCTGTGTTTGTTGATTAATGAAAGTGCACCGTTTGACTGTTTATTTTTTTTTCTTCTTCTTTCTTTTTCTTTTTCTTGTTCGACTGTTCTTTTCCCAAAACGGAAGAAGAAAAAGACTATTGAAACTTGCAGTTTCTACGGGCACGAAAGTGAGTTGATTGATAAAGTGTTATTGTGCGATAGAAAAATCGTTATGAATCGTGACTATAGCACCCCATTATTCACGTTTCAAACATTTTTATCGCAATACTCGTCTGTTGCTAAATACAGAGAAAACGAGAGAAAGATTTATATGAACTTCATCAATTTTGAAGAGTTAATCGTGCTGCTACGAACAATAGCAGTGTATTATCCAAAGTTTGAATTTTTTTGTTTTTGTTTCTTTTTTTTTTTTTTTTTCCTTTCTTCTGTATAATAAATATAATAGATCTTTTATGAAGAAAAAAAATATTCATTATGTGTTATCGAATTCCACGCATTGAATGTCGTTGCGTTGGAATCGATGCTCGGGTCTTTGCGATTCGATAATGGGCACACGTAACTTTGCTATTAATTCGAATATAATTAAAATTAACTGCGGTAACGATATAACGCTGTATTAGTTTTATACAATAATTTCGTGTAAAGAAGAGAAACAAAAAGGAAAAAGTAACGAAATTAATGTATTTACTAGTTAAAAAAAAATAAAATTCAGCGTGATATAATGTAATATATGATATACCTCTGAAAGATTGTATAATCGTAATTTAAAAGATTTATCGGGTAGTTTGCTTGGAGTACAAAGTGTATTTGTGATTCAAATTATGTGCAGTTTCCTATATTTTCTGTCTAAATTAAATATCTCGTATATTTTATAAAAATTTTTTTATTTATATAAAAAAATTTCTTATATAAAAAATCGTTATTGGGAATGGTTATAAAATTATATTTACATCCACCACTTTATTCAGTATCATTAATCATTTTACATTAAAATACATTTTGTACTATTACTTCCATAAAGCAAAAATTGGCTAATTTCGTTAAATATGGAGTGGTATTTCTTATTTCTAATCATAGATATTTTTAAGATTATAATTCTGAAAAAGATTTTTTTTTTCTATTTTTAATTAAACAAAAAGCATTATAAGTTTGCTTTTTCTATATATTTGTCTCTAGAAATAGAGAAACATTTCTATACAAAATCTAATATCATAATAATAAATATATCATTTTATTATTTCTGTAAAAAGAATTCTACGTAAACGTGAAAAAGATAACAATATATATTATAATAATTGATATTATTCGATTTATTTAGATATTTGTGTTTACTTATTTGGCGTGTAGTTTTCTTTAATAAAAAAATTATATTTAAAAGAAGCACTTTAAAAAAACGATTGATTAGTATGGATTGTTTTATTAAAACGGATCCGGATATCGAATTAAAATATCGTGTCAATTGTCCGTTTTAGCTATAGTCAATTGTTTTCTTTTTTTTTTTAACTCTTCTTGTTTAATCATAATTATCGTAATCAAGTGCAATATATTTTTGCGAATTTCACTAAAGCGTTTACCCGCAGCAAATACCAAGTTTTAATACATCAGATCTTAAGTAATAAAAAAAATAAACGAAAAAAATAAATAAATAATCAGACGATAGCAATTCAATACTTTTTTATGTATAAATATAGGGACAAGTTTTGATCATTTTGATTTTTTAAATTAATTTTAAACGTTTAACGACATTTACGTTTCACCTTTGAAAAAGAAAAATATTATTGTCTCTAGCGATCTTGTAAGGCCATGTATTTCATATTTACATATTAAGGGTAAAAGATAAAAATATCGTAAGCTTGGTTTTGCGACAATGTTGTTTAATGCTTTAAGTTACCTGAATATATCGTATATATTTGAAAGATCATTTAACACCAAATTTTTAAAATGTAAAACAAAAAAACAAGTAAAAAAAAATCTTATAATTGCATATTAACGATTGTTGCATTATCAAGCTTATCCTAATTATGTATATTATAATGATAACAACTACTGAAATATAGACATGAAAAAGATGATAAATTTATTAACGCGCGTGCATGCGTCACATGGAGTTAAATGAACGATATCGTTCATCACTCCGTAGAAATCTAGATTAATATATTATGATAAATATATCTAAGTATATTCAAACAGTTAGATATTACGTACTATTTAAAAAAAAAAAGAAAAAAAAACAAGAAAGAAAAAAATAATGAGGGAAAAATTAATGAATATTACAGGGTCACTTTATCAGTGACACACAAAATATATGTCACATATGGAGCGTAAAATTTTCATATTATATTCGTAGAAAAAGAAAAAGAAATATATAAAGAAAATGAAAAATGGTAATAGAAAGGAAACGTATAAAGTATGCATTGTGCAAAGATACATCTAGAGAGGTAAAACAAATATATATATGTATAATATATATTGCTCACGCGTATATACATTATGTATATATATGTTGTACACGAATATGAAAAAGAGATAAAGAAAACTATGATGCCGTAGCGAAAACACTTGATACAAGTAATTTTTCCAACAATACATGTAAAGAATTCCTCTATAATTTATTCGTGGCATCGCTCCTTGTAATTTGCTAAAAAGTCTAACAAGGAATAAATAGAAATAATGTTTATATGAATAATTATTATTATCTTATTATTATTGATAATATTATTATTATTATTATTATTATATTATTGATAAAATTATACGTTACAAGAATAAAATTAAGAGTTGGTTCATGCTTTTAAGAGATTTAGTTTCGTGCTTGTTCTAAAAATAGCAAGCAAATATCAGATCCAATCGTTCCCTTTGAATCAAAGTAACTTTATAAAATATATTAGTGAAATAGATGTTATTTTATTTTTTCACTAACAAACACGATTTATTATTTTTGTGTATAATTTTTAATAAAATTTCTATCTAAATGATCTTATATTTCTTGACAGAGATAAAAATCATTTGAATGGAAACGCTTTGATTCAAAGTGAAGTATGATGGTGAAGGAAAAAATTCAAAATATGATTTACTTTAGATAGAATGAAATATGTATAGAATTTTATTATGCACCATTGTAATATTATGTATCCCAGTTGTGACACAATATACACTGGTGTTATGTTAAATGTGAATATTACGTGTTCTGTCTTATATGTAATAATTTCCCATGCTTTAATTTTATTTTGAATAAAATTTTTAGCATAAATCGATAATGTTGTGATAACAAGGATTCATAAATTCAAAATCAATCAATCGATATTTTATAATTCTAAAAGATGTAACATTTCTTTTGACACACGTAAAATATACAAATAAAATAATAATTAATATTATATACAAGATGTTAAAGTTTAAGTGAAATAGCAGAATATCTTGTTGAAATAAAAAGAAGTTGAAATTCTCAACAAAAAATTAAAAATTTTATTATTCAATTCAAAAAGAGATATTTTGTCTTGCAGAAAGATTTTAAAATCAATTTCATTTTCTTAAATAGAATCATTTATAATATATTAATTGATTTCTCTAGGCATTCTTTATAAATTAATATAAATCTATTTATGTTTAAAAATTATTGATTTAGCTATTTTAATTTAAATATTTCGCTTTTATTTTGCTATTATTAGAATTCGAAGATATATCGCATTTCGTAGTCAAACAGATAAAAACACACACATTAAATAATAGAAAATATAAGCAATTCAACATAAGATAATAAAGACGAAACAAAAAAATTTTATTATTTAAAATTAGTTAGATTATTCTTTGATTCTTCTTCAAAAATTTATGAATGTTTTGATAAAACTTGAAAACTTTTAATAAAACAAATTAAAATAACGAAATAAAGAATTTAAATTAAATAAAATATGTAAAAAAATTTTATTTTATTATATTATATTTTATTATATTATATATTTCAGTTATAGAAAAAGATATAGTTATAATAGATTCAATTCAAACCAGATAAAGATTAAGAAAATAAAAATTATATCGCACAAAATATTGATAACAATCTGCATTCGTAATAAATAAAATAATTATCAATATTGTAGACAATATATAAATATGTATATATTGAATATTATTTATAAAAATAATCGAACTATATTTTTTATAATGAGTTCATTTTTATTTAAAAAATATATCATCATAATTATTTTTCTATTATATATAATTAGAAAAAATGGAAAGAAAATCTCAATTTTAAATTATAATTATAAAATGAAATTTAAATTAGATAAAATTAAATAACAAAATATCGATAAATTATATTGTATCGGTTTTCTTGAATAAATAACATTGAAGAAATGTAGATTTTTTCAATCCAGTATAAGTTATTGGATAATTATAAATTAAATTCCGAGATTCTTCATCTTCATCATCAAATTTATGATTATTCTTACGTGCTGTACAAAGAATAATTTTAATTCAAATTAATTCCGTCTTAATTTTAGGAATAAGAAGTAAAAATATTTAAAAAATCTGTACCTTCGTTAACAAAGAAATCAGCAAAATATTGTGCAATTATAGTGGGATCTTTTCCGTGCGGAATCCTTTTTCCTTTAATCCATTCATACAAATTCTTCTCAGGATGAAATTGCAAAGCGTAAAAAGGTAAAGTAACATGTTCTAATGAAGAAATAAATCGAATTTTAGTCGGATCATTATTTAAAGACAATATCCGAAAATTTTTTCTTATACCAACATCATCCAAATTCTGAAAGAATCAAGGTTATAGATTTCAAAATACTATCTGATAAATATAACTTACTTTTCTCGTAACACAATATCGATGATAATTTCCTGTCACGTTCTTAGTTTTTAATATATCTATAACATTAGATGAAGTATTGCCAAACATTCTACTATTCCGAAAATCTAAAATATATAAAGAAATATGTTTTTCTTCATAAAAAAAATTATTATTAAAAATATATAGAGATAATAAACCTTTTGTGAATTCTAATGGAAGTGGTTGTTTCATACTATTACAATGTGTTCTGTGTTCAACGCGATTAGCAGCAACATATGTTAACAATTCAAATCCCAAACATATTCCAAAAAGTGGAAAATAATCACCATTTTTATTCATTTTTTTCGCAATGCTGAAAAAATGATCGTAAAAAATATTAAAAAAATTTTTAATACTGCAAATCAATAAGTAAATATATATATATATAGTTATAGTTATATATTATAGTTATAGATTTTTAATATATTATAATTTTTTCTATATATATATTTTTTCTATATATTTTCTATATATATATATATATTTTTTTCTATATATTCTAAATATGTAAGTAAAAAATTTCCAGTCTTATCTTAAGAAATAAATATTTTTACAAATATTTTTATTACTTATAAATCATATAGCCTGCATCTGCGTATCCATTACTTTGGTTAAAATATGTTGATCCACCAGGCCATAAAACTCTATAATAATAAAAATAATCACATCAATTCCAAGAAAATGAACTTGTCAAAAAACTATTTTCATGTCGATAATACTAAATTTGAAATATATTTAAATAATTTTTTTTACATTTAAAATTTTTGTCAATATATGAAAGTATTTTTTTATAATGTATATTGAACTGATTGATTAGATTGAATTTGATTTGTGTTAAGTTTCGATTCGATGATTATTAATCGAAATAATCGAAATAATTAAAATAATCTTGTTTTTAACTAATTTAAATAATAACGATTTATTGAATAGTGATCTACAATTTAATAAATTGTTTTTTTTTAGTTGATATAAATTGAATTGGATAAAAATATGATGTTATTATGAAATGATTGTCTATATATAGGCATATTTTGAAAGCTAAAGCAGGCCATCACACTATTTAATTATCTATATTATTGATAATACAAAAAAAATGTTTCAAATAAAAGTTTAATAATTTCAGTGAGCATACAATTTAATATAAGTAATTAATTTTTCTTGTATATATAGAGAACAATTTTGTTTTTTTAAATTGAATTATAAGTTTTATCACACTATTCATTAGAAACATTTACATTTTCAAATAAAATATTTTAAGGTTTTTATTGGCATAAAATTGTTAATTCAGAAATATTTTTATTTTTTGAACATCATATACTTTCTTAAAGTTCAAATATAATTTAGCCCTTCAGTTTGGATTTAACTTATTCCTCAATGATCTATTAATTCTTTCTATAAAAATTATTTCACATTTTTTGATGGAAATTTTTTAATAATTAATTATTAATAATGATTTTCTGATTTCAAGTTGTTAGATGTTATATAATTTGTATTTCAATAATTGGATACATAGATGGTTTTATTGAATTTTCACTAAGATCGTCTAATTTGATATGTTTAGATTTCTTTTTATAAGAATATTTAAAAAATAAAAAATATATATATAAAAATGTAAATTACTAATTTGAAATAGATTATTAAGAAATACCAAAAAATTTCTATAGAAAGGCTGAAAAGAATTGATCATTTAAAAATAATGTATATTTGTATAACCAGGCTGAAAGATATACATTTAAACATTAGACTTTAAAAAAATACGTAATATTCAAATCAAAATCTTCTAAATTAATAATTTTATTCCATAAAGACCTTTTTATAAGAAATATAATAAAAAATATATAATTCAATCAAAAAATAAAATTGTTACATTTTCTATATCTATTTACAAAAAATTAATTAAGCCAAATTATATAGTCTCTGAAAAAATTAAACTTTTATTTCAGATATATTTTTGTATCATCAATAGTATGATATTCGAATGGATATTCTCGAAATATACCCTATATATATTTTTATATATATTTAACAAAATATAAAAATACATTTTTTTTCTCACCCATTTATTTTACTTAAAAGTTCTTCGTAGTACGACTTATTCTTTCCGATCCTAAGAAAAAGCAATAAAAGATATTAATTTTAAATAAATTTTGCAACAATTTTGTATCAATATAAATAATATGTTTCTTAATGTACAGTTTCATATATAAAATATTTAGTAAAAGAAAAGTTAATAAAAAAATTCTAATAAATATTTATTTTTAATTCGTATAAATTAATAAATAAAATAATATAACTTTGATATCATGTATTCATTAGTTATTTAATTTATATATTAATATAATTTATATTAAAAATTTAGTATCAGATATTTATGATCAAAAATTATTTAAGTTATTATTAATTAATTATTTCTTATATATATATGGAAATAAACTAACTTAATTAAGTTAATTAGCTATTCACTTCGATACAATTATTTATTTTATAAATTCTTTATATTAATATTATTGATGATAATATTAACAGTTATAATTTGATTTACTAATCATAATATATAATTATATTATATATTATCATTATAATAATCTTATATTTAGTTTTAGTTATTAATCTTATTAATAAATTTTATTAGTTATTAAATCTTATTATTGTAAAAATAAATAAAAAAATAAAATTAAAAAATTAAAAATAATAAATATTTAAATATTAAAATAAATACAAGAATATAAAATATCAAAAATATTACACTTACCAAATTGGAACAACTCTCGCACCAGCTCCTTCAATAAATTTTACATATGATGCAGCAATATAACTATCATATTTTCCTGGATATATTTTATTCAAATCGTAGCTTATTTCTTGCGATAGAATACCTTTTTGAACACAGTTTAGAAAAAATTCATATAAATATCTTTAAATAAATTTATGTAAATTTTTAAATCTATTTTATATTTAAATATCGTACGATAGATATAATTTCATCTTTATGTATTCTTAAAATATAACATGACAATATAAAGAAACTATTCGCAATGAGAAAAAAGAAATATAATTAAAATAATATCATCATTTAAAAATTGTTATACATTAATGTAAAATCAATCTTATCAATTCCATATAGAAATAGATAACTATATGAGAATGATTGTCTATAGCTATTTGAAAACTTAAAAAATAATTTTTCGAAAATTAGACGAAAAGAATAAACTTTTATAGTTAGAATAAAAAAAAATAAAAAAATTGTGTTATCGGTTTTATATTTTTGTTTGATAATTAAAAAAAACGGTGAAAATATTCATAAATGTAAGCAAATTTTTCTAAATGAACTAATAAAAAGTAGCCTAAGCAGCAAAAAGCATAATAATTCTTAAAACCGATACAAGAACATCAGTTTTGTTTCATACAAAATTATAAAAGAGAAAATTATGATATATGAAGACTAACATAAAACATACTTTAGCTATGCATTTTCCATATGTTTCATATATCAAAAATTAAATATGTGAAAAACATTTTTGGATATAATTTGAAAATTAAAACTAATCGTTCTATTATGAAAAATATTATTTAAAATAATTAGAAATTCTTAATATGTTTCAAATTTAAAAAATATGAATGAAAAGACAATACAAATTTATCAAATATGATTCAAATTATATTTTATTGTTTAATAGAAAATTATTAATTTTAATAGAAAAAATATTATTTACATATATAAATAATATTTTATGAAATTTTTTCAAATTCTTATTTATTTCATTGGTAATAAAAAATGAAATTTAATCAAAAATTGAAAAATGGAAAGAAATTCTTCTAAAAGAAAAATAGCATTTATAGAAATTAAAAATATATTCTTTTGATAATTTTTTTTCATAATATTAACTGTCTTTTTACTGAATTTAATTCCAACTGAAAATCTTTCTATTCTAATGTTAATGATAATTTCTGAATATTTATTCATAGAAAATTATATTTGAAATTATACAATAAATAAGATAAATACTTCAAATAGAAACACTGATTTTCCAATATAAAATGATAATAGCAATAATAAAAAATATATAATAATATTGCTTATATTTATACATACAAATGCAAGCAGAAACTTTAATAAAAAAAAATGAAATTTAAAAAAAAAAATTTTAAAATGATATATCTATGGTAAAAAAAATCTTATAATAATAAATCAAATTTAATTTTAGCAATGAATAATAATATACAATACAATTGACAAAAATATTGAGAAAAATTACTATTTTACTTTAAATATAACAAAAATCGATATTTTTTATTCATTTATTTCCTAAAGATAAGCAATTTTTATGACTAAATTCAGATTTACATACGAACAAATTAATAATATACGTAAGAAATTTTTTTATTTTTAAATAACAAGATCTTATTTATTTTTTTCTTACATTATCGTTCTGTCTAATTATTTTTCATATAAACGAATTAAATTTATAAATAAAAATATTAATTTCGATTATTAAGGCTTTTCCTATATTATTAAGAAAAAAATATATAAGCGTATATATTGCATTAATTTCGAGAAATATTAAAAATCATAAAATTTGCCATATACTATCATTTTGTTCAGGAGTATGTCATGTAAAAATTAATGATAAGTATGCTTTACAAGAAATTTTTTAGAAAAAATACGAATCTAATTGATTTCAATGATTCTAATGATATATTCATAAAAATAGATATTTTTATATACCAAACATCTTTAGATAAATATAGCATCGCGTATCAGTAAAAAAAAAATATCCCATTTCGAGAAACTTCTTATCAGTATTAGTTGTATTGACAATCCACGTGTACGAATTGTGTATTTATGTATATATATGTACTACCTATCAAAACTAGACATATTTTTAAAAAATTAACTAATTAAAATTTCGAATAAAATTATCTTAATAATTAATTATTTCGAATATTTTATATTTCGAATAACCATTATTAGCACCACATTGCGGCATGGAACATATAGATATCATAATAAATCTTTCTCTTGGACTTTTTTTTATTCAACTTTCTTTATGTTCCATTATATTTCTATAATTTTTAATCAAATAAATACTAATTAAATTTTTATAAAGTAATACAATGTATAATGTAAAATAATATAATGTATAATGAGAAACTACTTATTATTAAATCACTGTAATAATTTATTTGATGTAGAAATCTTTTCAGTAATTTTGAAGATGTGATATTTATATAAATGATATGTTTTTTCGACATGTAACATGTCGGCATGTTAAAAGAGAATTTTATGGCTGTACAATATCGAATTGAAAAGGCATCTTCATACTAGAAGCAAGAAAATTTTTGATAGCATTTTTATAAAATAAAATACAATATAAAATAATATAAAATGCAAATCTTATAATTAGTTTGAGTGACATCTAGCAATTTTATCATATTTCACTAACAATTTTCTTTTTTCTTGATTTAATTTTTATTAACTCTCTTCGATAATTAATAATTCGAAAGATTGTATATAAAAAATTTTTAAAGAATTTTATTTCATGTTTGCATTTCACATATAATTCTTTTGAAGAAATAATCAAATAGAAAAAGTGTATTATTTAATAATGTTAATTTGTTATAAATACACGCAAAAATTTATCTAATGAATAGAAAAATATTAGTATAATAAATTAATTATTTTTTTCAATTTATAATCCAAAAAAAAAATATATTATTCTAGTATTAATAAAAATTAGATTTTTAAAATCTATAATATTATAGATATTATTTTTAACTTATTTTTTCCTGATAGATTTGATAATAAATTTTATCATTCACGATAAAATCTATTCTATATCAATAAATATGCTTTTTAAATAATTAAATGTAAGTAGAAAAAATCAGCAAGATTGAAAAATTAGACATTTACAATAATAAAAAAATTTTTTATTTTTGTCTATTGTCGTATTATTAAATTATTAAATATTCTAACAATAAATTCCTATTAATTTAAAAAATTTTTGTTCCATAACGAATTTGTTTCAAAAGTCATGCTGTAGATTTTTATTTGTATTAAAATTTTGTATTTTGCTAATTATGAAGAAAATAGATTATATAAGATCTTTTATAGAACTAATAATAAAAAAATTTCAGAAATATTTGATATTTGACAGCATACTTATGATAAAAATGAAATTTTTTAAAATAGATATTTAAACAATATATTAAAAATAAAACATATCCAAACTTATTATTTACTCAATTGTAAATCCTTTTCTAATATAAAACGCAAACAATGCAATTGTAATATTTAAATGTTAATTTATAAAATTTTGATACAAAAAAATAATACTATTGTCTATGTATGACTATTAAAATTAAATTGTATTATAATAAAATACTAAAATAATTATAAAAATAATTATAAAATATAGAATATTTGGAATTTATCATTTGAAAATTTTGATTTTAAATTCTACTAAGTAAATGTGTACAATTTAAAAATAAGAAAAAAGCTAATTAAAAATTAAAAACAATTGTTTTACAAACATAAATTCATATTAGATCAGTGATTCTTAAACTTTTCTTTATCATGGACATCCTTTAAATAATTTTTCGTTATTGTAGATCACTAGAAATTAAAATTTAATATTCATTAAATATATAGAGTTAATTTCAAAAATTAATCAAGATAGAAACAAAGTTTCTATTAGTAATTAAAATTGGCTATTTACAGAGCGCATAAATTTATTGTACCGTGCCAGACTCAACTTTTTAACTTTGTTCAATTCTGATGATTCATTATCACAGTAACATATATATTAATATTACGACGTATATATATATATATATATATATATATATATATATATATATATCATCACAATATAAATCTATGTATTTTATAAATGTGCAATATGTTTAATTAATAACTAATTAATTAAGCCAAAATGAAAATTTTTGTAAAGAAAAAAGTTGCTTAAAATCATATCAAGAATTATTGGTTAAATCTTGTCAATTAACTTTTAAAATATTCACAATTCAAATTTTGAAAGAAAAAATTTATTTTAAATAAATAAAGCAATAAATATTGTATATTAATTCCTCTTAGTTATTCATTTGTATAACTCAAGACTTTACCACTATTTAAAGATTCGCAAACCACAAATTAAGAACCACTGACATAGACTATTATTTCATAACAATAAATAAATATTTTATAAAATTACGGGAATCCTCCATTATTATCATATTCTTTTCTTACATATAAAATTAGAATATTTAAATTATTTATGAAATACATAAATAAATACTTGCCAATTATTGGTCGGTTATTCAGAAATGTATTATCTTCAATTGAAGGAATAGAAATTCCTGAAACAGATCGCATTGCGATATATATTGAAGTAATAAATTTTAATACCAATAGTATTAACATTATAGATGATAGATGATTCTGATTTCTGAAAATAAATAACACCAGCGTGCTATAAACTAACTAAACTATAAACGATACTAAAATGAGACTTTCTATTAGATTTCTATTAGATTAAATTGAAATTGTTATTTTTTATTTTCGTTATCACTAATACACTTCAGATATACTAGATTCAAGTGCAGCATGAAAAGGAAACCCTTGGAAAAAATACAATCTAATACAAAAAGATACACGTATTCATCGAAAGTCTCACATCTACTAATAAAATTATATGACGGAAGCAAGGAAAGTATGTGTTCCTTATCACTATGAATGTCATCATTCCACTTATATAATTGAATTCAAATGAATTCAAATTAATTCTCTATGGAATTCTATTTATTTATTCTATATCAAAATGAAAAATTAGATCATATCTGCACACAATAGATATCATGCATATAAAAATGATTATTATTATTATTATATGAAAATTTATGCAATATATAAACTATCAATGTATGAAATATATATATATATATATATATATATATATATATATATATATGTTTCAAAAATGTTAGAATATCCATAAATTGGAGATTTCCGAAATAATTTCAATTTTCTTTTATAAAAACTTTTGTAATGATTTTATTAACGAATTATTAACAAAAAACATTAGCTAATCACAGAACATGTAGTTTAGTCGAATCGCGACAGTAGTATTGGTTATATGCTGCTGATCGAGCACGAACAAGCACAAGTAACATATTTCAAAGAAAATGTGTTGAATTAAATATAATAAATATTCTGTTATTGATAAAAAATTATATTGAATTATATATATTATATCGAATATCACGAGCAATGAATAAATGAATAAATACAATTCAACATACTTTTTTTGAAATATATTACCTGGATTTGTTCGTGCTCAATCAACAGTACATAGCCAACTACTACTATTACGATTCAATTAGCTACACGCTCCGTGATTGATCAATATTTTTTGTTAATAATTCGTTAAAAGCCATAACAAAAGTTTTTGCAAAAAAAAATATTCCTTGAAAATTTACCTTGGAAATCTCCAATTTATGTATGTTCCAACATTTTTGGAATTATTTATATATATATATATATATATATACGTACTACATACTAACATTAACATATATATATATTTCATTGCTCGAAAGAAATCTCGCAAAATGGCAAAAGAGCCAAAGAGTCTTTCGTTAAGGCAGTTTATATCTTTGATGCTTTTGGAGAATCCCTTTTTTACCTCCCTAGTATCACATACTATATAATAGAAGATTTTCTTTAAATAATTCAAAATTGTAAATAAAAAGACTCTATTGTATATTGTATAAATATATTATATTGTATAAAGACAATAAATTTCACTTATTAAATTATATGAGATTAAGATGCATGTCATCTTTCAATAGATTTTATTGCTTATCTTTGACAATTGGATTATTATATTAATATGCATGTCCATATAGACAAATAAAAAATAGTGTGCCAAAAAATGTATATGAGAATTGTTACTTTTCTCACACTTTGACCAATCAAATCTATATTTTTTCCGCGGGATTTCTTTTCATGTATGTATATATATATTAAATATGTGCAAAATATATATATAACTTTTTATATTTTTACATAATATATGTAAAAATATTGGCACTTTCATCTGTTCCATCATTTTTATTCACATCGAATTTTTGTTTATATAATTTTAAGATTTTTCGACATAATTGTTTTAAAATATTATTATTTATTATAAATGTTACTTTTTTGAAATTTGTAAGTATTAACTGAAGAAAATTAATCGAATTTTTCATAACTATTATTTTGAATTAAATCATTTATATATGTATTTTATTTGCATACTTTGACATATTTAAAATTGACACATTTTAACATTCATAATTTATGCATAATAATTCATTTTAAATAAATGAATGAAAACGAAATTTATATATATATATTCATTAAAAATTGTCATTTTTTTTTCATATTCTGTCCAATGAATAAAAAAAAATAAAATCACGTGATCAAAATCTAGGGAAAATAAAATAATTTTGAAAATAAAAAACTATTTTTCTAAATTAATATTTAAGTTAATATTTCTAAGTTAAGTTAGTTTTTCTAAATTAATATTTAGAACTCATATTATATAAAATAGCCAAATATATCTGCTAAATTCAAATATATTAAATTAAATATATTTATTGATATTAATCAAATTTAATGATAAAATTTAAATAGAATAAAGTTATCACTGAATTATTCATCATTTATTAATAACTATTAATTATTAGTAGTCGTAATATTTATCACAAAATGTGATTTGTTTACTTTTTTTTTATTCGACTCATTAAAAAAGACATATATGTTTTATTTATATCAATCTCAAGTATCTTTAAAATTATTTTTTGTAACTAATCTTTATAACTCTTTATAAAATTGGAAATATTTTAGATAAAATTTGATAAGATGTAAACAATACATAATTTGTGATCATTTTATAAATATATCGTTATTTCTTAATAGAATCTTTTTTTAGTATATTAACTTTTTAATAATATTTTTTAAAATTATTTATTTATTTAAATACAATTATCTATATAAAAAGCTATTAATGTAAAAGATATTTTAATTTCATTTAAAAATAAAACATTCAAACTCAAAAATTATTATAATCATTATTATTATATCGTATATAAAAAAATTTTCGAATTATTAAATTAATATTATAGATAAAGATGAACATTTTGAATTTTTAACACTAAAAATAAAAATTTGATATTATTTTATTTTTACCAAAACATTTAAAAATAAAAAATGATCATTTATTAAGAAGAATATCATATGCTTATTTATTATTTGTATTTAAAATGATATAAGATATGAAATTTAAGAATAATATGTAAATTTATCTAAAAAAATACTTAATAAGATCGAAATCAACCAAAGAAATTGAATAAATATTTAATATATTTATATATAAAAGATATGTTGAACTTTAAAAAAAAAAATAAATATATTATAAATATATATAAATTTTGATAAACATAATAACTTTTAATATATATATATATAATATATATAAATATATATAAATATGATAAACATAATAACTTTTAATATAAATAACAACTCTTTTTATGAAGAATAATGAACTATATTATTTATATTAATCTAGTTAAAAATAAAAATATCTAAATATATAAAATAAAAATATCTAAACATATAAATTAATCTTTATATGTACATATATATGATTAGATATATATATCTATAAAAATGTTTAACTTCTAAGCGAAATATTTTAAAATCAATATCAATAAGTTCCAAAATACAAAAATCGATATAAATAAGACACCTTGTATATTTGAAACTTGCGGAAAGTTGAGTAAGAATAATAGTATTGTGTTTTATTAGTGAGGTGATTTTGAACGTTTTGTCCTCGGTGAAGCGGTTTTTATATAAAAACGCAGAGAGGAGTATTTAATTTTTAAAAATTATTATTTTTAACAAAAGAATACTTAAAGATACAATTTCATTAACAAAAATGGTAAATTATTCTTTCTTATAATTTCTTATAATTATTTATTTTTTTATATAGTATAATCTTATAGGTTAAGTTTTATACACGTGGTTACTTGATCATTTTAATTAGTATAAAATATAATTATAAATAGCAATAATTTTAGTTACTTCTTTATATATTATATATATTATATTATATTTCTTTATAAATTGATATTATATTAAAATATTTATAATGATATTATTGTTTATTTTTTTATACTTTTTTTTCTAGGGAGATGAAGTTAATCCTAAAGCATATCCTTTAGCAGATGCTACATTAACTGCTAAAATTTTAAATTTAGTACAACAAGCAATGAATTATAAACAATTAAGAAAAGGAGCTAATGAAGCAACAAAAACATTAAATCGTGGTCTATCAGAATTTATTGTAATGGCTGCAGATGCAGAACCTTTAGAAATTTTATTACATTTGCCATTATTATGTGAAGATAAGAATGTTCCATATGTATTTGTTAGAAGTAAACAAGCTTTAGGTCGTGCTTGTGGTGTATCTAGACCTGTTGTTGCTTGTTCTGTGACAGTTAATGAAGGTTCTCAATTAAAACCACAGATTCAAGCCATACAACAAGAAATTGAACGTCTTTTAGTTTAAATATTTTGTACCTAATTCAAAATCATTCTTTTTAAATATAATAACCAATTATTTTTATTTTTTAAATTTGTGAATAATTACAAATAATTAAATTTCATATACTTTTCATACAATGAAATGTATAAGTTATCTTTATGAATAAAAAATTTAAATAAATATATATTGATTTGTCTGTTATATATATGTATATATATATATTCATTATGCAATTTATAATGAATAGAATAAAAAAAACATATAAATATATAATAATATATACTTCATATATATTATAATTTTTGCAATTTTATATCTTTTGATTTTACTTTTATATATATAATGCAATAATTTTATAATAATAAAAAAGAATTTATATAGAAAATTAGCTATAATTTTTATAACTATTAAAAAATATTTTGACAAGTTATTTTTAATAAAACATTACTGGTAACTTGCTTATTTATCTAAAATCATATTCAAATTAACTTAATTAAAATATTATAATATATATAATATATATAATATATATAATATATTAATATATATTAATATATATTAATATTAATATAAATTAATTAATATAAATATATTAATATAATACATAAATATACGTTATCCAAGTTTTTAAATATATATATATTTAAAATTTATTTTATTAGAAAATAAATTTTTAATATTTGATTATACATAATTAATAATTAGTATTATAATTTACTACTATAATTAATAGTATTAATTTAATAGTATTATAATTGATTTTAACAATATTTAATTCAAATTTAATTAAATAATATTTTATTTTTAAAATAGTTAAAATTTTTTAGAGTTTATTTTTTAAGTTAATAAAATGATTTATTATATATAAAAAATTTCTATAAAAATAAAGAGAAGGATATAGGTTAGGTTAAATTTTTAAAGATATAGAAAAATTAAAAATTATATAAATAAAAATATATTACAAAAATTCGAAAATGTATGAAACAAAAAAATTAACAAGCCATAAATTGTTGATTAAAATAAGGTAAAACAATAGAAATCCAATTACCGTGCCATCGATTTTTTTGAAATTTGTGCAATTCTTCTCGAAATTTCTTATCTAATTTACATTGATTATTAGGAAAGTTTTCAAACCATGATATTAATTGTTTTGCTAATTCTTTGTCATTTAAAAAGATCATGCCATTTTCATTATGTCTAACAAGTTCTGATAAACTGAAAAATAGAAACACTATATAAAAAATTTGATAATAAAATATAAATATTTATATTTTTTTTGGAATATATTATAAATTTAAACAAAAATAATATAAAAATAAATTTATTTTTATTAAAAAATATTGAAAATAATATTAATATTAATAAAAATTAAGATATTATTAAAATATTATATTATATTATATTATATATATTATATATAAGAGACAAGATAAAAAAATAAATGGATATCAAATAATCAAATTTGATATATTTTAAATTTTATTAAATCTGCATGTAAATTAAAATTTATATATATATTTTTTTTTATATATATATCATACTAAATTATTTATAAAATATATATTACTTACCATTGAAAATTATATGCACAAACTGGTAATTCACAACCAAACATATCAATAACTTTCATAGGTAAGTCTAATCCACTAGATGATATATGAAGACAAATACCTAAATCTGCACTAGCTATAAACATGAATTATATCTTTTATGCACAAATATATATGAAAATAAATACAAAATTTAATTATATTTTAATACCTAACATTTTTGGATAATCTTCATTTTCAAGCCAAGGTGTTATTATTGTAACATGTTTCCAATTCTTTAATTTTATAATAGCTGTATAAAAATTTTTTAAAGGACCTTTACCAGTTATTATACAAATTAAATCAGGCAAATTGTACAAATCTTGTACAACTGAATTTTCATATTCTATAATATAAAAGATTTAAAATATAATAAATAATTTAAAAATAAATAAATAACATATATACCTACATTAGAATATAACATACCTTGTAATGCATTTAATAATATTGAAAAATCTTCATCTTCTGTCCAACTTGTACTTGATACTATGAAACCTGGTCTTTTACAAGATAGTTTTATTTCATTTTTAATACATTCTGTAAATATAGTTGAATTTTCTTTTGATCCTTTGAATATATCATATTTGTAACTTAATTTTAATAAAAATTCATGTTTTTCTTTTAGTGATATAGGTTGAAATTCATTACTTGGACGATCATATAATACCTCTGCACTAAATAAAAGAAAAGTAATGAATTATAAATTCAAAAAAATATAATTATAGATATATACTCACATAATTTTCCATTTTAGTTGTAAATCTTCTTTCATTGTTTGAGATACACAGAAATTATAATTTGCTTTAGAACCAAAATACATTTCAATTGCTTTTGCAAATCTTACAAGTAAATGGTCATCTTTTAAATTTAATGCCATGAGAGTATATCCATAATTATGCCAATCAATAATAAATTGTGAACCAATAATAATAGAATAAAACCAACAAATGGGAATTGTTGGTATTGAAGGTGGATTTTGTACCAATATATAATTTGATAATTTTTTAGTAAATAAAAGCCATAAAAGATTAAATGTTTGCCATATTGTTTTTATCACATAATAAGATAAAGGAGATAATTCTGAAATATTAAAAAAAAATTATTTTTTTCAAAAATATTCAAATTTATTATATAATTAATTATATAACATAATCTTTTTTCAAATAAAGATTTTTAAGAGTTATTATTATTTTAAATAATTTGTAATTTACAATTTTCAATTCATACATGAAATATATAAATATTTACATTATGTTTTAAATAAGATAAATTATAAAATTCTCATAATATTAGTAATATTAAACACGTACTATTTTCTATTTTTGGAAAGGGATAAAGATAATAAATATGTATATAAGAATTTTCTCTTATTTCTTTTAAAGGTATCGAACCAGGATAACCTATAATATCTACTGTAAAACCTTCTTTTGCAAATGATAATGCATGATATTGCATTCTAGGACTCCTGCCCAAATCTCCAAAAACAATAATACAAACATTTTTATGTACCCTATATACATTTAAATATAATTTTCTAATTATAAACAAAATTAGAAAAATAACACAAAATAAATAAACATTCCACATTTTAAAGTGATATATTATTCAATGAGTTATTAATAGAAGTTAGAAGTGAAAATATAGAAATCAAATCAAAATGACAAATGCCATTAATTTTTTATTTTTATTGATTAGAAAATATCGATATTTTGGTGTATTCGCCTGTATTTGGTTCGACTTAAATGGCTATCAAAAATTTTTATAGAAAACAATTATATTGACTAATTGATTAAATATCAAATTATAATGTTATTAATATATATATATATATATATATATATATATATCAATGTTTTATTATATTATATACAAATAATATTATAATAATATTACGCAAATTATATGTTTAATGTGTTTAATTAATACAAATTCATAATAACAAAATATTCATTTTAAAGAAATTGTAATTAAAAATAATATGAATTATCAATCAAAAATGTTATTAAAAAATTGATTTATTAAAACTTATTATAACAAAAACATATCATATATAAAAATTCAATTGAAAATCTTAATATATCTAATCGTATATATCTTTTCAAAAAAATATTATATAAATATAAATAAAAATATAAATATTATTAAAGTTCAGTATAATTTTATTAAATTTAAATTACAAGTTTTTTCTTTTTCTTTTTCTAAAGTATTATATATATTTTCTAAAGTATTATATATTTTTCTAAAGTATTTCTAAAAATTAATTTAATTATTAAAAAACGAATAGAATATTTCAATATTTGATGAGTTAAAAAATCAAACAATAATTTCTTTAAGAACAGAGTTAATACAATAGTATTAAATTTAATTTAAATTAAAATCACACATTTTTACGTTCATGCATATTGATAATCGCTATATATCAAGTAATCAACATAAATTTATATATTTTTTGTTTTTAAAACTGATTACATAACTATTAAATTGACATTTTATTAATTCGAAAAGTATAGAATTATGGATATTAAAGTATTAAAATGTAATATTAAAAAACTTAATAATTTATATAATAAATAATAAAAAGAATAAAAATTTTCATAAAAAATTTTTGAATTATTCTATATATCCGTTACATATAACCATATTTCTTATTTTTTCAATTTATCATTTATATTTAGTATTGGAAACATATAAAATGAAAATATACAGTATGATAATACTTACTAGCAATCATTTTATTATACATATTTACTTATTATACATATATTATATATTTAATATTTTAAAAAATAAGAAAATCTTATATAAAATTAGAAATTGAATAATTGAACATATTAATTTTGAATATTAAAAATTTTGAGTTTTTTTTATTATTCTATAAATTTTGATAAGGAAATTAAAAAATATTAGACTTCGATTATGATACAATTTGTATTCTTTAACCAAAAAGCAATTTGAATTTGATGCACATTATTATCTTCCAATGTGATTAGAGTATCGGATAAAAATTCAAAATGGCATTATACAACTAAAAAATACTAAGAGTGAAAATTTATATGATATACGTATAATTTTTAAATTAACAAATTTCGATAATTATTGATAAAGATAACCAATTTTTGATTTTATATATTAAAATCTATAAAAAATATAAAAAGAAGTTCAAAAAATTATAATTTTTTAATTAAAAATTTAATTAAGATCGTTATTTTTGAAATTTATATATGAAAAAAAATCTATAAAAAATATTCAAAAATTTTAAATATATAAGTAAAGTTTAAGCTTAAAATATATATATATAAAAATTTATTTCAAACTTTCAAGAATATAAAAATAAAAAAGAAACAAAAATAACTAACTTGGAATATTAAATTTTAATATATCTGAAAAAACCCTAGAATAAATAGCAATAACACTCTAATGAAATTCATAGCAATCTTAATATATTTACACATGTATTGTGGCGCCAAAATTCTCATTCTACTATGAGTAAATAATAAATATTATCTATATCAATTATACTTTTATCGCCATTTTAACATTTTTAAAGTCTCATGTAGTAATGAAGGATGAAAAATATTACACAGTATTTTGAGAATACTGTACAATCCAATAATAATATATCGATATATTCTAATGATGATACAAAAGAAGAAACGAAATATAAAAATTCAAAAAAAAAGCGCAATCGTGTAAAAATTAAAATATCTCGAACAAAATCAAAAGAAAGAATATGTGACATTATAGAAAGTAGCAGTGATATGATTGATAAAACACCTAGTCCATTTTCTAAGTTAAATAATGAAAAAAAAAATTTATATGAAACATCCAAAAAGTGTTCTCTTTCTGAAAATTTTCAAAGCCATTTTGAACACAATGAAACAATAAATCATACTTTATGTGATATAGATTTGCAAACAAATAATTACAATATCAAAAATGAAAAAAAAAGAAAAGAAAGAAATTTTAAAACTTGTTTAACCAGTAACAAAAAATATAAAAAAGAATCAAATGATAAAACAAATATCAATAAAAATATAAATACAAATAATAGCAATGATAAAAAATATTTTAAAAGGAAGATTGTCGATATAAAAGAAAGTGAAAAGATAGAAAGAATAACACAAAATCATATAAAACTAAAAAGAGAAGAGAAAAAGGATAATAATACAAATACAACTATTTTAAATCATAAACAACAAACTAGTAATTTATTAAATTATTTCAGGTAAAAAATTAACAATTTATATTTAATTATGAACTATGAATTATTTTTAAGATTTATTTTTATTTTCATATAGCAAAATTCCCGTTAATTTAGTACATACAAATATGGCAAATATATCTACTCTTGTAGTAAAAGCTGATGTACATATAGAAAACAATGTTAGACATGGATTATATAAATCAAAGTTAAATAATGAAATATTATCAAGTAAAAAAAGTAAACCAGAATTTTCTGAAATAGATGATATTCAAGTTATTGAATCTGAAAACATTGATGTATCGAATAATAAGGAAAAAAATCAAAATGTTGAACAACAACATAATAAACATAGATGGTCATTAAGAATCAAACTTCAAACTCATAAAAATGAAAATATTATATCAGGTACCTTAAAAGTAATAAAGATATTAATTTTAATTCTTAAAAATATAATATATAAAAGATCTGAAAAAATACATATGATGAAAAAAATTATATATAAGTCTCCCAAATTCTATAAATATTTTGGTTGATGGCAATGAGTTTTTACACTTTGATCGCTGACTTTTTTTTTTTTTCTAATATTTTATTTTATATATATTTATTAACTACATTTGTTTTACCAATTATTTTTTTTCAAGCAGATGGAAGCAGTGATGAAGAATTATTTTCACCAAAGACGAGAATTGTATTAAATAAAGAAAAACATAAGAATTTTAAATCAAGTAAAAATATAAATTCGGAAAATTCATTGAAAGAAAAAGATAAAGAAATATTAAAGCAAACAAATGTACATACGAAATTGAAAGTAAAAATATGTGATCAATTGAAAAATCCAAAGTACAATTATATAGCGAACAATAAATGTTTTAATAATAGCCATAATGAAAATAAACAGAAATTAATTAACTTTGATAAACATGAATGGACATTGACAAAAGACAAAAATTTATACAAATATCATAATTCTAATTTAGAAAATGCTATGGAAAATGAACAAAATCATGATAATAATTACAAAATTATTAGTAATAACAATTTAAAGAGAAAAACATCTGATAAATTAGCTCCTTTATTTACAAAACGAAAAAAACGAGATCCAGAAATAATAGCAGCTCGCCAGTTGTTTTTACAATCAGATGTAATTGATAACAATAATAAAAATGCAAACAAAAAAATAAATGTTCAAGGTGTATTACCATTTCCTCTTATAAGTCATATTACACAATCAAGCAATGTATTATGGAATGAAAATAACATTTTTCATATTCCACAGAAAGTTCATAGGAATTACATTCCAAATATAAATTTAAATCACTTTAAGCATATCGTAGATTTTTCCAAAAAGGAATTAAAAACATTAGAAAGAATTAATAAACCAAAGGTTCAAGAAGCCTTAACAGATTTAGAAAAACATTGTACAAATGTAAAAGATATGTGGAATGTTATTTCACATATTGTTAAGGAAAAGCCCAAGATATCAGTATCAGCTACAATAAGAACTAGAAAAAATAAACAATTAGAGAATAAAGGGACAATAGGATATAAAACAAAAGTAGATCAATTTGAATGTTATAATTGGACTTATAAATATAGACCAAAAAGTTCTTGTGAAGTAGTTGGAAATGAAGAAGCAATAATAAAATTGAAGGAATGGTTACTTGGATGGAAAGCAACTTTTATAAATGAAGATGTCAGCAGTGGAGATGAATTTTATTCGTCTGATAATAGTCGATCAAAAATTAATGAAAATAATCAAATAGCCATATTATTGGGACCATATGGATGTGGTAAAACTGCAAGTGTTTATGCAGTAGCAAATGAATTCGGTTATACGTAAGTACTAAAAGATTTAATTAATGCAATCTTATATATTTTCTAATAATGGAAAGAAACTTTTTTTGTATCTTTAGTGTATTAGAATTGAATGCATCATCTAAAAGAACTGGAAAAAGACTTTTAAAAGAATTAGAAGAAGCAACTAAATCGCATCGAATTAAAAAAGATGAAAGAACATCTATTTTCTGCAATTCAGTTTCAGATGGAATAATTTCCTCAAAAATACCACAAAATTCACTCATTCTTATAGATGATGTTGATATTATATTTGAAGAAGATGAAGGATTTATTTCTGCTACATATCAATTAGTATCAAATTCGAAACGACCAATTGTTATGACATGTAGAGACATTTGTCCACATTTGAATAAAATGGCACCTCAACAAAATAGGATTTATTTTAAAGATGCTTTTAATGATAGAGTTTCTATTTTACTAGAATTAATTTCATTGGCAGAAAGCGGTTATAGGCTTCCTCCTAATTGTATAGCGGTAAGTTATGCAATTAAATTAATTGAGAAAAATTTATCCAAAATTAAATATTGTTTTAAATATCTTTTTTAAAGATTTTTTTAAAAATTTAGTAAAAATCTAATATAACATAGTTTAATATCATATGATAAATATTATAAAAAACGCAAATATTTCTTTTCTTTTAGGAATTATTGCAGTATGGAGATTTACGAAAAGCTATATTACAATTACAATATATATTATTATCTGGTCCACCACAAATATTAAAACAAACTATAAATTTTAAAGATTCATTTTGGCGAAAGATGAAATATTACATATATAAGCCAGTAATTAAAGAAAATAATTATAAAAGAAAAAAAGAAAAAATAATAAATAACGAAAAAACGATTGCTGATAAAATTATGTTACTTGATATAACAAAAAAATTAGATAATGTAGCTTTATTGTCATCTTTAATTGATATAGAAGATTCTGCATTAAATTTAGAGCAAATAAAAATGCATCCCAATTTGTCTTTAGTTGAAAATAGTGCTCAATATTCAGCTTCCAATAATATTTGTTCAGAAATAGCTGAATGGATAGGTAATCAAATTATAAACAAAGATCAATTGTTTGGCTACAATGAAATGCAGTATCAAAATAATATTATGTTAAGAAAACAATTAAGTAAAGGACTGAATATAGCCTTATCTCATACGACATCATTATTGCTCGATCGTCAAATTATAGCTACAGATTATCTTCCATCTGTGAGAACAATATGTAGAGCCGAAGAAATGAGAGCTAATAATAATAATAAAAGAGGAAATCGTTTCTTTCATTATCTTCATAATTTGAAAGCATCATCTACATTTTTCAAAACTAATGTTTTAACAGCAGCATGCAAAGTAATGTATGACGAAATCGACAATGAATAAAGATAATATTAATACATCATAAACATTTTTTTATATTAGACATATTATAAAAATTCGTAAACATTACAAATATTATTTTTAAGCATATTTTCATAAAAAAAAAATATAAAAAAACATTACAGGAATTATTAAAATTATAGTGTTAATATGTTTATGGGACATCATTTAAATTTTAAAGCTTAAGACAACATAAAAGTTAATATACAAAAATGTTAGTTAAAATTTATTTATTTTAAGCAATTGAATTAGCGAAGCGAAATGAAAACAGTGAAATGTAACAGAAATCGAACTGTCTCACTCTATTTTTATCTACAAATTTTATCTATTTTTATTTACAAATTTTAATCATTTATAACTTAATAAAAAAGATGTTTCAATTAATATTTTTGTAATTAACTTTTGTGTTTGTTTCTATTTGATGAATTCTCTAAATGATATCCCATCAATATATTAATATTCTGTATAACATTCGCATTTTAAAAGAAATGAATTAGAGATAGTTATTATAGTTATCATTCATCACATAAACTTTTAATATATTTCAAAAAAATATGTTTAAATGTTTTATATTATAATAATAATTAAGTAAAAAATAATTACGTTACATAGCTTTTTTCAAAGTATGAATTATATGAATGTAATCATATGAATGTAAAGTATGAATATAAAGTTATATTATACATGATATCTTAAATCATTTATTAAAATAACAGATTATGGTCTATTTGATCTATCATCTATTATGGTTTTAAACTAAGTATATGAATAAAAGATGTATTTATTATTAATCAGTATTTTTTATTTTATGATACTTTTAACATATTTTTGATATTTTTTATTTTTTACTTTTAAAATGAATTTAGAATTAATTAGATATATTGGAATACTTTTAAAATTAATTTGTAAACGCATTCTCTTTAAACTTTTCACATGCTCGGTAAGCTATATTGTGATACAACATGGTATCAGTCAAAATTAAATTGTTCACGTATAATTTAAGAAATAAATCCTAATCAATATTTTTATACATTAATTTTAGTATTTTTTTTGATGTCTAAAATTAAAAATATCTTTTATATTTTTTAATAGCTTCTTGCTATTCGCAGATTTAATACTCGCTATTTCATTTATCTATGATCCAAGAAATTGCATTTATTATATATAACCAATAATAATAAAAATAATAGTAAGTAATAATTCTGAATTTAATCCTAATTATAAAAAAACTTAATAAAAAACTAATTAACAAATTAATTAAATTTCACGTATAATTTTATGTAATAAATAAAAAAAATAAAATATATGTATATATATAAATGTATAATAAGGTTTGTTATTAGTCACAAACTAATCCTCTATAGATACAAGGATTCTATTATACAATACATTATGAAATAATTATTTTTTCGGTTATAGTTATACATTGAATTATTGAATATATTATTTGCTTATATATAATTGTATTAGATATTGAAATGACAAAAGTATCAATTCGCATTCATATTTATTATAAAATGGATAATATTAAATTCTATATTAAATCATTCTAAAATATATAATTAAAAACATTTTTATTTTTATTCCCTAAATGCTTTTCAAAAACTATAAAAGTACAAAATAAACAAGTATAAAATAAACAAAGTTTTCCATTTTAAATAAAACAACAATATAACAATAATATAATATACAATATAAATAATATAATATATATAATATATTCTCTCTATATATTATTCTATAACAAAAAATTTTATTTTTCTAAATTTAATTTTTCTAAAAGTTTTTTTCTAAAATAATTTCATCATATGTTGAAATTCAAATTATGAAGATAGTGATTTTAGCTAAATTAATTATTAAAACACTTATAAATAAAAATCGATACTCTCATTTTAATCTGATTTGAAAATTTTCATAAATTTCAAATATTCTAAAGTATCGTAAAGCAATAGGACTTCATTAAAAAAAGGTTTTATTTTCATAATTATTATAATAATAAATCAATACAATGGTTTTGGTTTGAGAGTTTATTAAGCTTATTATTATTATAAATCTCTAGACTTGAGTCAAAATTTAATTTAATATTTTATTTTATATCACTCTCTTGCATAAGTATTATCAATTCAAAATATAAATATGAAAATGATTCGAAATTTGAATTATATTATATAACTATGTTATTTTTATAATTTATAACAATTTACTAAAACAAATAATTAAACAAATAAATTTTAATAATAAAACAAATAATTAAGTTATATCTTTCTTTAAGTATATTAATTACTGAATCAAACATATTAGCTTATTTATATATCTCAACTTTTTGGAAAATTATAATCTTAAAATTTAGAATAAAAATTATTATAACATATTAATTTATAAATATAAATTTAAATATGTTAGTATTAAATATGTAAATGATTGTATAGCAAAAACAAATCTTATACAAGATTTCAAATGATTTAAGATTAATGATAAGATTTAAGATTTAATTAAAGATAAAAAAAAGAAACATTAGATTAAGATATATCGATCGATATATCAATAATATAATCGAATTATACAATCGAATAATATATATATATATATATATATATATATATATATATATATATATATATATATTATTCGATTAGTAATATCAAAAATTATGTCATTTCTTTCATAATCGATCGAAACTGCATTATAATATTAGATTCATTATATTAGACTATTAGATCATATTGTTAAAAAGAAAACATTTATACATAAATAATTATTTAAAACATAAATAATTATTTAAAACATAAATAATTATTTATAAACATATAAATATATATATAATATATTTATAAACATATTTAATATTTTCCTTTAGTTATAGTTTTTCTTTCGTTATATTTTGGTAATATTGTAACTTTTCTCAATTTTTATTATTTTATTACAGTTTTTTAAAAAAAGCTTTTATCTTATTATTAAAATGAGAAATCAATTGAGAAAGATCAAGAATATAAAATAACAAGTGAATTGGTCAAAAAACTATTTTCATATATTAATTTATAGCGACTTTAGGCATTTCGCAGAAATGCGAAAATAAAATATAAAAATAAATATAAAATAACTCTTGAACGATTAAATAAATTATAATATCGAAATTGCATTATAACTATGACATTAGTTTTATATTTATTATCTATATATTAATTATATTATGATAAAATAATAGTAAAATAATTTTTTTATAAGAAAAATGTATTTTTATAACTTAAGTTATATTTTTGAATAAAATATTTACAACAGCACTAATCATATTGAATATCTGAATTTTATATTTTCCAACAATGTATCATATGATAATATGATGATAGAATATTTAATTAAGAAGATTTATAAAACAATTGTTTTGAAATTTCTAGAAAATTTGAAATTTCATGAAAATTTCAAATTTCAAAAATCATTATTTCATTTACAAAATTTCTTAAAAAAAAAACATTAGAATGTAAAATTCTAAAAATATATTAAAAAATGGTATATAATATTTTGTAATATTATATAAATAATTTTATTAAATTGAAAATGATGAATATTTATAAATATAAATATATATAATCATATTTACTCTGAAACAGTAGCATTATAATATCGATTTTATATTTTTCATAGCAATTCATTATTTTCTGTCATCTTACATATAAATTAAACAAATTTACCATAAATTTTACAGAAACTTTTATCAATAAATAAGATATTATAATATTATATATAAATTTCTTAACTTTAAACAAATATTAATTTCAAATTTTTAAAACAATGTAAAATTTCTAATTTTCATCGTTTAATTTTATCTAAGTTTTGCTTTTTTAAAACTAAAACAAGAAATATTTTAACGGTAACAATTTAATTAAATATTTTTACAAATCTTTTGATAATGTTAAATTTAATAAAATAATTTAAATTTAATAGAATAACATTCTAATTATAAGTTTTCATATTACACAATTTTTAATAAATAATTATTAACTATAAAATAATTTTATTAAAGGAACTATATACAATATAATGCAACATTAAAAACATTATAATTAAAGAAATGTTAACAAATTTTATTGCAAAAAATATCAATCCTATACCAGCATATGATACAACAAGATATAGTGGAGCAATTAATCTCCAAGAAAATAATAAATATTTCACTGATTCACCACGTAATACAAATCTTGGATTTGCTTCACCGTGTACAAAGATAGATAAATGGTCAAAGAAAGAATCGGTAAATATATAATCGATTATTTAAAATACATTTAAAGATATACACTTTTTAAAATAAAAATTATTAATGCATAATATATCAAAGATTATTACTCTTATATATTATTTATAATTTTAATTGCATCAAACGAAAAAAACATTTTAATGTAAAATAATATATTAACAAAAATTATTGAATATACATATATTCATAAATTTCTGATTTCTGTATAAATTATATCAATATATTTTATTAACATTAATAAGATGAAATGAAAAATGGTATATAAGTATAATCATTTAAATTTTTTATAAAAAGTTATACAAAAAATTGTGATGCATAGAAAATGCATTTAGCTAAAATAAATAATGTTTATTAGATAAAAAATAAAATAATCAATATTTGTTTCATTTGAGTATTTATCAAGCTATATCACATTTAATATTTTTATTATCAAATAATTTATAAACTACTTTTAAAACTATAAATATATATAAATTTAGTTATATTTTTATATTTTTGGAATCAATGGGATCAATCAATCACACTGTATATTTCTAAATTAAATCATGTTAATATATTAAAACATGTTAATTAATTTTTAATATAAAAGATATTTTGTATAATTTTTAATACGAAAGATTTTATATATTAATATTAAAAAATAAAATAAATTATCAAGTTTAATTTATGACTTCAAAGTGAATTAAATATAATAAAATATAATAGTGTGAATTAAAATATCAATTTAATAATATAGTTAATATTATCAATACATAATACAAGAAAGATTTGGCTAATTTTTGGATTTTAGATATATTGTTGACAATCATATGTATATAGACGAAAAGAAATATAAAACGAAATTTTTCCTAAGATTTCTTTTGTATATGCTTACTACTCAATGTACATATTTATCTAAAATTTTATTAAAAGTATCAATTCAATATAAAAATTTACTAATAATGTTTACTAATAATGTTTATATTTCTAGTAAATATAAACATTTACTAAAGAATATATACATTTGCTTTAATAATTGCATTAATAAAAATATGGATTAAATTTAAAATAAATCCATAAAATAATATCTTTAAAATTATTAATTAGGTTAGATTTTTTTTTTAATCGCAGTAGACAATCAATAATACGAATAATGATTATTTTAAAAGATATTATTTCAATATTGATCAATTCATATTGAATTGAAATATGAAACAATATTAACATATTAAAATAAATTATAAATCATTGGATTATTATTGAATATTAAAAATCATTGAAACCATTTAATGTTGATATATCAAATACGCCCTTAACATAAAAATATCATTTATTCTAATTTTCTTATAAATAATCTTTACTCTTTTTTTAAGAATTTCTGGTTTTTAATATATCATAAAGAAATTCAAAGAGCTAATATAGATATAATATTTATATCTATATTTCTTTTTATTTTAAAAAAGCTTCTTTATTTATTTTAAAAAATTAATTTTTGAAAAATTATAATAAATATATTATACTTAAAAAAAGATGAAAAATTAATTTTAATTAAATTTATTTTTATTTATATTAAAAATAAAGTAATATTCTAAAAAATTGTACTGTGAAAATAAATGATATGAATTTATATTATTATTTATGTTAATATTAAATATAAAAAAATATCAAATAAATATATATAATAAAAAATATTAAATTATGTTTAGAGAATTAAAAAAATAATAGAAATAATAGAAAAAGAAGATATCACATGCAATAATTCTACAAAATCCAGTATTCTGTCAATTTGTAGAAATGTCAGTAAAGAAAGCAGTCATTGTACATGTAAAGATGAAATATGTACGTGCTTAATAAAAAAGAAAACATTAAGCAAAGTTTCTTCGATTTGTTATCCGCATTGGACAGAAATTTATAATTTGACAGACACTTCTGATACGAAATTAGTAGAATCATTTGAAAGATTATGTGATTACGTAGAAAATAGCGAAAATACAAATATTTATTTCGACTTATTGGATCCTTATCCTCGAGAAGAACAACAAATAAAAGGCAAAAATCTGCCATCTGGATATAATGTGACCTTAATTCTTCCACAATGTCTTTGCTGCAAAAGTAAGAATTTTGAAAATTTCATTTTAAAATAAAATAAATTTCATTTTATCTTGTTAACTATCATTTTGATCACATACAATTTTCTTAATTTCATACATATTTTTTTATGATTAAACATTAAATATGATTTTCTTAATTTATATTTATAGTAATTTTTTTTAGTAATTTCATAATTTTTTGAAATGTTCAATATATAATATAACAAGTAAATTTGTCGATGTACAATTCTCTCGCAGATTTTAATAAACTTGAAATTTTTTAGGGATATTCAATCAGTATAATTCAATCAAAATGAAGAGAAATTTTTAGGAGATAAAATAGAGAGAATGAAGATTGGATATTTTAACTTCGTTAGTTTCTGAGATATTAATAAAAATTTTTCTCATAAAAAAATTTATTGAGTTCTGTCTATAAAGATATTACTAATGAAAATTAACCATCATATTATTGTTATGATTATAATATTTGTTGACTGTCCATTATCAAGTAATCGATAGCATTTCATTCGTTCTCAAGAAATTAAACATATTTATTCGTATTAAATGTTAAGTATAATGTTTTGTACAAGCAAAAAAAAAAAAAAAATAAATAAAAAAACTAATTTCCAGATGACAAAAACATTTGATATATAAATGAGTATTTTGAGTATTCAAATAGAAATAATCTCATAATAAGTATTGAATAGAATTTAAAAGTAGTTTCCATGAAGAAAGCCAATATTTATTTTTATTTATTTATTTTTAAGATTGTTGTATAAATAATATTTACAGTATTATATAATATTATATATATATATAATTTTTATGTATGCAGTGTTTCAAGATCATAATATTGAAAGTTTTTATTAATATTTCAGAAACTAATAAATATTTAAAGCTAAAATTTTAAATCTAAAATCCATCCTGCTTTATTCTTTCTCCAAATTTCGTATTGATAACCAGAATTTTTTTTAATAGTTCTTAATATGTATTTATAACAAGTTTAAACATTCTATGAATTTTAATACATGTGAAATGGTTTTAGTTTTCAATAGTTATTTGCAAAAAAAAAATTTATTTATTATATAAAATTTTGTTTATATATGCATTCCTGATAGTATTAATTGATCAGCTTTTATATATTATATAAGATAGTGAAGTTTTATCAAATATTACTATTTTTTATGCTATGAAGAATATGATAGAATATCGCTTTTGTGTTCTTTATCTTTCATATATTAAATTTTACAAATTTCAAATTAAAATATTTTCTAAATTAATGATTTTTGGACACAATAGATATATTTTTTATAAAAATGTCAATTTATCAATTGATGCTATAAAAAATATATTATTTTATTTAAAAAAAATTTAATTTTATCAAAAACGAAATTTCCAATACAATTTTATTGTTTTTGATACATTGATCGTTTTATTTTGAGATTTTATCTTTTGAATTTCACTTGTAATATGAATTAATAAACATTATTCATGCTAATATAATATAATTATTTAAAATCTTTACTATTATTGTATTACTATTTAATCTGTATTACTATTTAATTATAGTAATCTTTATTTTTTTCAGAAATTTAATAAAATTTTTGTAATATTAAAATTTTAATAGAAAATTTTTTTACCAAATCAATATAAAAAATATATAAAAAATGTGGATTTTTACTGCTCTCGTGAATTTTTTAAATCTATATTTTTACATTAATAAATTTATTTAAAAATTTCAAAATGATACGTTTCAATTTTAAGAAAAAAATATTATATATATTATATATGTTATAAATATTACATATGATTTTTAAATCAATTATTATTTTTATGAACATTAATATATTTCTTTATATTTCTTATATTTCTTACATTTCTTCTCGTATACACAAATATTATAAATTAATAAATTATACTTTTTATTATTTCTTAATATTTTAAATATATTATTTTTTATATTAATAGATTTTAAAGATAATAACAAAATTGAATGCCAAAAAAAAAGTAAAGAAAACTCTGATGAAAAATTACAAAGTATAACCAATTTACTATGCATATCTAGTATTATGGATCTTTCATGGGATATAATGCAATCTGGAATAATTGAAAAAATACCTGAGAAATATACAACAAGTATTTTTGAGTAAGATAACAAAATATTTTGAATAAAATCATAGAATAAAACATATGCATATAATTTTCTAATTTTATACTTTTTATGAAAAATTTATATATTTTAAATTGCAGAAATAAAAAAATTGAACCAACAAATAGTGAATGTTCCGAAGTTTCAAAAGATATAGATGCAGAAATAAATTCTCATACAACATATTGTTTACATAAAATATTCTTGGAAAAGCTAAATAAATTTAATTTTTTAATGTAATTGATATTGATAATTTATACATAAATATAAAAAACTTTTGATTACAAATTTACTATTTAATTATTGGTCAATTTACCGATTAATTCTTTCTTCATTGATTTTAATGAGTTTTAAATATAAACAATTGATTTAATTTTAGTTTTCGAAATTTTTAGTTTGCAAAAAATTTTAATAAATAATACATTTATACATTTTTTTTAATAATATATTATTAAAATACAATTGATTCCCTAATTTTTTATTAATTTTTATTTTATTATGAAATTATAATAAAAGATATTTTTTCTTTTTTATAAGAATAACTATATATATATATAATTTAATAACAATGAATTTTTATATTTTAATTGCTTTTTTTTTCCTAATATTTTATTCCATATATATCCATTATAATTGTATTTGTTCTACTAATTATTTTTTTTCAAGCAAATAAAAACAGCGATGAAAAATTATTAAACGAGAATTACATTAAATAAAGAAAAATAGGAATTTTAGTTCAAGTAAAAATATAAATTCAGAAAATTCATTAAAAGAAAAAGATAAAGAAATATCAAAGCAAACAAATATATATACAAAATTAAAAGTAAAAATATGCGATTAACTGAAAAATCCAAAGCACAATGATATAGTGAATGATATAATAAATGTTTAAACAATAAACAAATGAAAATAAACAGAAATAATAATTAACTTTGATAAATATGAATAAACATTGATAAAAAAAAATTTATAGAATAATTTTATTTTAGGAAATATTACAAAAAATAAACAAAATCATGATAATTATAAAATTATTTTATAACAATTTAAAATCTGTTAAATTGTCCCTTTATTTACAAAACGAAAATCTAGATCTAGATATAATAAGAGCATTATTTATATTGTTTATACAAATAACGGTAATAAAAATGTGAACAAAAAAATTATGTTCATAATATATTTTTTCTTATAAATTATATTACACAGTCAAACAATATATTATAGAATGAAAATAACATTTTTCATATTCACAGAATATTTATAAGGATTACATTCTAAATATAAATTTAAGTTATTTTAAATATATTATAAATTTTTTCAAAAAGAAATTAAAAAGAATTAAAGATTCAAGAAACCATAAAATTTAGAAAAACATATAAATATAAAAGATATATCAGATATTATTTTATTTATCATTCATTTCATTTATAATAAGGAACAATCCAAGATCAATATTAGTTATAAAATTAGAAAAAAAATAAAGAATCGAAAAATAAAAGAACAAAGGATATAAAATGAAAATAAATCAATTTAAATGCTATAATTGAACTTATAAATATAAACTAAAAGTTCTCATGAAAACCAAATAGTTAGTTGAAAACCAAATAGCAATAGTAAAATTGAAAGAATGATTGGTTGAATAAAAAATAACTTTTATAACAAATAAAGATATTGATGAATGAAGATGAATTTTATTTATTATTTTATAATAGCTGATCAAAAATTAATGAAAATAATTAAATAGTTATATTATTGGGACCATATAGATGATATAAAATTATAAACATCTATCTAACAAATGTATTCGGTTATACATTAAGTAAGTTTAGTTAATATAATCTTTTTAATAATAAAAAAAAAAAATATTTTTTATATCTTTAATGTATTAGAATTAAATGCATCAAAGAATTAGAAAAAGATTTTTAAAGGAATTAGGAAAAGTGACTAAATTACATCAAATTAGAAAAAATGAAAAAATATCTATTTTTTGTGATTTAAGTTTTACATGGAATAAAACAAATTTCAAATCCAAAAAAAAAAAATCATAAAATTTACTAATTTTTGTAAATATTAGTAATTAGAGAGTTATTAGATATTTATTGATATTTGAAGAAGAAGAATTTATTTCTGTTATATATCAATTAGAATCAAATTCATTATGACATGAAAAACATTTATCTACATTTGAATTACATTTATCTACATTGAAAATGACACTTTAATAAAATAGGATTTATTTTCCTTATTATTATTATTATTATTATTATTATTATTATTCCTTATTATTATTATTTCCTTATTATTATTATCCTTTTAATGATAGAATTAAAAACTTAGAATTTCTTTTTATTAAAATTAATTTCATTGGCAGAAAGTTTATAGATTTTCTGCTAATTGCATAATAATAAGTTAAACTAATTGGAGAACTTTTATCCAAAGTTAATTATTGTATCGAATATTCTTTTTTTAAGAATAAGTCTTTTTAAAGATATAATAAAAATCTAATGTAACATATTTTAATATCGTATGATGAATATTATAAAAAATGCAAAGATTTTTTTTCTTTCACAGAAATTATTGTAATGTGGAGATTTAGATTTAGAAAAACTATACTATTGTTACAATATTTATTATGCTTATTATGCTTGATCCATTATAAATATTGAAATAAATTATAAATTTTAAAGAAAATTTAAAAAATTTTTCATTTTAGTGAAAAATAAAATATTGTATATAAGATAGTAAAATAATAAAGAAAATAATAAAAGAAAAAAGGGAAATGCCATAAATAATGAAAGAACAATCAATAATAAAATTATGTTAGTCAATGTGGTAAGTAAATTAAGTAATATAATTTTATTGTGATTTTTAATTGATATAGAAAATTCTGCATTAAATTTAGAAAATAAAATAAAAATAAAAATGCATCTGAATTTGTCTTTAATTGAAAATAGCGCTCAATTTCAAAGTTTAATAATATTTATTTAGAAATGAATGAATGAATAAATTGTAAATATTGTTAAATAAAAATACGCTATTATAATAATATTATGTTAAGAAAACAATTAAATAAAGAAATGAATAGTTTTATCTTACGCTATTATTATTTGACTATTAAATTATAATTATAAATTATTTTCCATGAAAAAATATATAGAGTTAAAAAAGAGAGATAATACCAGTAATACCAGTAATAAAAGAGAGAGAGCTAATATCAGTAATAAAAGAGGAAATCGTTTTTTTCATTACCTTCATAATTTGAAAACATTATCTATATTATTCAATTTCTAATATTTAACAATATGCAAAGTAATGTAAATTATGTTATATTATATTATATATTAAATCAATAATAAGTAAAATAGATAATAATAATTTATCTTAATATATCATTTTTTTTATATTAAATATATTATAAAAATTTATAAACAAATGGAAATATTTTTAACATAATAATATTTTTAAAAAATGCTATATATGAAACATGAAAAAATGCTAGAGGAATTGTTAGAATTATTATTTAATCTCTCATTTTAAATAAAATAAATTAGAGATTGTTAATCATATCAATTTTTAGCATTTCAGATAAAATATATTTTAAGAATTTATATTATGTTAATAATGAAGTAAAAAATAAATATATGTTATTTTTATATAAATATTTTTTTTTAGTTTTATGTAAACGATTATTCTAAATATATATTATACATAATTTTAAATTTATTAAAATGATGAAATTTAATTTATCAATTAATGTGGTGATTGATTTTGAATTTTATGATCATACAAATAAAAGGTATATTTATTATCAATTTTTTTATTTTATATAATATATATCATTGAAATGACATTCTTAAATTTTTATATGATGTAATTTGCGATTTAATTCCTCAAATTTGAGAATTTTCCGAATAAAAAAATCTCCATAACGATGTGCCACTTTTGTATCCGCAATGTGAATCATATCATGATCAATATAAAAATCCAGCTATAATAAATATTGTGAATTAATCTTTTAGTTTTAGTAAATATAAAAAATAATTAAAATAATTAAAATAATTAATAAAAAAATAATTAAAAATAAAAATATTAAAGTATAAAAGTATAAATCAATAATATATATATAATAATATAAAATAATATGTATAATAATAATAATAATTATAATTTTTATAAATATATAATCCATTTATAAAATACCTCTGAACCGGATTGAAATTTTCCATCTAATCCTGATGCACCTTTTGTCCAAACAATATTTTTCATTTTATGTTTAAAACATAATAGATGAATAGTTAATGCACTAACTTCTTTATCTAAATCCCAATTTTCATCAGGTCTAGTATTACTACACATAAATGTAGCAAGTTTACTTAACGGTAAAGTAGTATATAATTTTAAATACGAACGAATTGTTGGTAACATTTTCTGTTGAACAACTTCATCCATAAAGACTTGAGTTTGATGTTTAATTGCTTCTCGAACATAGTCTTCATTTGGATTATCAGGATTTGGCGGTGTAAGAGACAAGAATTTTGGACATGCAAATAGAAAGCATGATTCAAATTCAACTAAATCTCCATATTGCATTTTATACATTTTTTCATGATAATTCTTATCACGTAATGCTTGTTGTAATCCTTCATCTATACATTGTGGATGAAGAACAAGACAAATTGCTAGTAAATGATACATTTGTTCTGTTTGTTTATTAATTTGATCATTTTGATAACTTCGTGTTGCAAACAATTGTTTTGTTCTTTGAATATATAATAATATACCAGAGAAAGTCCTAATTGCATCTGCATATCTACGCATCATCATATAAGCAAAACCAACATAATATGCTGTTGATATTTGACAACCAGGAACATGTGAATATGCACTTTTTTTATAAAGTTCAACATTTTCTAATACTTTAATTGCTTGATAATAATCTCCTAAAAGAGAATGTAAACGTAACAATCCTACAAGAGAAAAATATCCAAGCATTTTATATAAAGAATGCCTTCCAAATACACCAGCAACAGAATCTGGATCTCCACCACTTGCATATACTTCTAATTGACTTTTAATTTTTGATTTATCTACTAAATAATGTAAGACATTTAAAACACACAATACATCCCATGTCTTACTATGTGCATTTAAGTTTTCAATTTCTTCAGGTGTCTTGTTTGATAAATTAGCACGATATTGTGTAAAAGATTGAAATTGATAAACAAATTCATCAATAAGTTCCCATAACCATTGATCAGGTAATTCCAATTGGACTGGTGTCTCAGGACGTAAAATATAATTAAAAAGATCACAATAATTATAAAAAGAACCAAGACGTTGTTCTAATGTTGGTCCTTGCATACGAGCATAAATATGACGATAATAAAGTTCTTTATACAGTGTAAGAAATACTGGATCATTGTCAACTATATGTGCAATTGTTTGAGTATCTGGCCAAGAAGATTTATCAAATAATTGTTCTGAAATTTTTGGAAATGTTGTTTCATAAAGATTTTGAATTTCAAAAATCATTCCTTCATTTATACAATTTCGCAAAAATACTAAAAAATTTCGTACAACTTCTGGTACTTGGCGATAACCTAATCTGTCATATTGATCGCTATGAACATCTGGTGGTCCATAATCATCATAAGCATCGTACTAAAAATAATTTAAATTATATTTTTATTGGCATAATAACATTATAATATAAACATTTATTTAATTAGTATTTACCTCATTGTAATCGTCATACATGATTACTACTTTTATCTAATTAAGTAAAATATTTAATATAATCTCTAGTTTGAAAATCTATAAATTAATCCAAAAGAAAAAAGTTCACATGCACGAATTATTCTAAATAATATAATCATAAACTAGTATAATTTAAGATATGCTTCTTTCAAATTATATTTGAATATAAAATTCAACATTTATATTAAACTGTTAGATGGCGTCATTGAATAGCGATGAACGTTCTTCTAATAATTTATTGTTTATGGTAAATGGTTTATATTATCACGCACACCACGCGTAAGAGTAGTGTATGTCATTTTTGTAAATGTAAATTTATTGTACATTTGTTACTTTATTAAAATGGGAATATTAGAAAAAATATCTGAAATTGAAAAAGAAATTGCTCGGACACAAAAAAATAAAGGTTTGTTCATATTTTAAAGCTATAATGATTTTTGTAATCTTATGTAAAAGTACTTGTACATTTGCTTATGCTTGCATTTGTAGCATATGCAAAAAATTATAAAATATTAAAAATTTATAATTTTTGATATAAAATATTTTATTCTCAATTAAAATTAAATAATTATTATAAAATATAATAATTTAAATTTAATAAATCATTTTAAAATTGATTTATAATAAATCTTTATTATTCTTTATATTATACTAGTTTATTAATAATATTCATCTAGAAAAAATTTTTTATTTTTATTAATTAATTTTTAATAATATTTTAATAATATTTTTATTTATTATATTTTTATTAGATTTTTCAATATAGATTTTTAATGTGATAACAGTTGAAATTAATATAATCATAATATTTGATAATAATTTAATATCTAGCATAATATTATCATCATAATATTTAAAATAATGATTCCTATAAAAATCAAATTTATTGATAATTAATTTAATTTATTAATTAATTTTTAGCTACTGAGTATCATTTAGGTTTATTAAAAGCAAAACTTGCGAAATATAGATCACAACTTTTAGAACCACCAAAAAAATCTGAAAAAGGAGAAGGATTTGATGTATTAAAATCAGGAGATGCAAGAGTAGCTTTAATAGGCTTTCCTTCTGTAGGAAAATCTACTTTATTAAGTACATTAACACATACAGAATCTGAAGCAGCATCTTATGAATTTACTACATTAACTTGTATACCTGGTGTTATTGAATATAAAGGAGCCAATATTCAACTTCTTGATCTTCCTGGAATAATTGAAGGTGCTGCACAGGTAATTACAAAATTTTTTTAATATAGTTTATTTAATATAATTTTAATTAATAATTATAATTATATATATATATAATTTTTATATCAATGAATAAAAATAATATATAAAATTTTTATATCTATAAATATTTTAGGGTAAAGGAAGGGGTAGGCAAGTAATAGCTGTTGCACGAACAGCTGATTTAGTTCTTATGATGCTAGATGCTACTAAACAAGATGTACAAAGACAACTTTTAGAAAAAGAATTAGAATCAGTTGGTATACGACTTAATAAAAAAAAGCCAAACATATATTTCAAGATAAAGAAAGGAGGTGGATTAGCATTTAACTCAACATGTCCATTAACAAAAGTAGATGAAAAATTAGTTCAAATGATTTTACATGAATATAAAATTTTCAATGCAGAAGTTCTATTTCGCGAAGATTGTAGTGCAGATGAATTAATTGATGTAATTAATGCCAACAGAGTATATTTACCATGTCTTTATGTACATAACAAAATAGATCAGATATCAATAGAAGAAGTGGATAGAATTGCCAGGCAGCCTAATAGTGTAGTAGTTAGGTAAAATTTTTTCATGTATTTTTAAATATTTTTATTTATTATATTTTTTATATTTATATTTTTATTTATTATTATTTAAAAAGATTCATTTTTTTTTCATTTTTATATTGTTTAACCAATTATAAAAAAAATTATAAAATAATATAAATATAAATAATATAAATAATAATAATTTAACATTTTTCTTATAGTTGCAATATGAAATTAAATTTGGACTTCCTTCTTGAAACATTATGGGAATATTTATCTTTAATAAGAGTTTATACAAAAAAACCTGGTCAACCACCTGATTTTGAAGATGGTTTAATATTAAGAAAAGGAGTTACAGTAGAACATGTATGTCATGCAATTCATCGTACACTTGCTCAACAATTTAAATATGCTCTTGTTTGGGTAAGAATTATTTGTAATAAATATTTAATTTTCATATTTTTGTATTTATAACCTATATTTCTTATAATTATTGATTAATATTTTTTAATAAAATGAGAAAATTTTGATTTTACTAATTATTAGATGCTTACTATTAGAATAAATAAAAAAAAAATATAATATAATATCAAAAAAAAAAAATATATTTTTCTAGATCAGTGCTGTCCAAACTTAGTTGCTAATAAAATGGGCTCCATCTACATCCTGTGTTATTTCGCGCGAGATTTTTATCTCTAATATATAGAATTCAAACTTTAATCGATTATTTTCAGAACAGTCAAATAAAAGGATTGATTATATTTGGTCTTAGCTGAAGAAAATATATTAATAACTGAACATAACATATGCTATCATTGAATATAAAACGAGGAAATGTGACTGAAGAATTCATAGAAGATGGAAATGCATGAATTACTCCACTACTTTTGAATACTAGCATAAAAGGAGATAAAACCGCGTAAAGGGCCCCATCAGTGGACAGCACTGTTTTAGAACAAAAAAAAAAATTGGTAAAATATCGTCCTAATAATCAAAGATTTTAATTTAATAACTTTTTAATAAATTATTTATTTTTATTATTTATAATACAATATTTATTTTTATGAAATAATTATAAAAAAATAAAAAAAATTACTTAACAACAATTACAAATAACTATAAATATATAATAATAAATATATATTCTAATTATAAAATATATAAAATAATTAATGTATGTTATATGTTCTTCTTATTTTTTTTTGTTAATTTCCAAAATATATGTAAATATAATAAAAATAATAAATTATAAAAAATAATACGTAAAAATATATATAATTTTTCAAAATTAAAAACAATATCTTAAAAAGAAAAAAATTTTTTAAAATGCATATTATCTTTATAAATATATTATTTTTCAGGGTACAAGTACCAAATATTCACCCCAACGAGTTGGATTACAACATATTATGCATGATGAAGATGTTATTCAAATAGTTAAAAAATAAAATTTATATAATTATAAATTATTTGTGAAAATAGCAAAAGTAGAATATTACATAATTTTGTTTATACGTTTTATACATGTTTGCTGGAAAAAAAAGAGAGAGAGAGAAAAAGAATTGTCATTTAAACTTAAATGCTAGATTTATTTTATTTAGTATAAGAAAGAAATATTTATATTAAATTTTTTTTAATACATTAAAAATTGAAATTATTTAATAAATTTAATAAATATCAATCATGTATAAAAATAATTTTAAAAGTTATTCTTTTTATTTAGTTATATGATAATCATATATTATATGTTTGTTAAAAAATATATTTCAAAAAATAAAAAACAGTCTGTTCTATGTATTTATTATAACTTATGTATAAATACATTATTATAATACATATTTACATAAAAAAGAATAAATAAATACATAAATTAAATTAATCAATGAAATTAATTATATATTAATATTTCAAAAAAATATTATATATAAGTTATAATATTTAATATTTATTAAATTATATACTATAATTTGATTTAAAAATATATAAAATTGTATTCAAAATTTTAATATTTTAAATCTTTTATTATTAAAAAAATTTATTGTATATTTCAAACATTAAATATGATTATTATTATAAAAATACTCAAATTTAAATAAATTATCACTTTTAATTATTATTTTACAATTAATAATTTTATTTCAATGATATTTATTATTCAATTCTTTTAAAATTATTAATATATATATATTTATAATTAAAATTATTATTTTTCTAAAATTGGCTGATTTAAGGAAATTTAACATGATTAAAATAAATTAAATATTAAAAAACTTAAATTTTAATTTAATTATTTTAAATTATTAAAAAAATTAAATATAATACTTATCTTTTTTGGATTGAATTGCAATATTAATTAAATTATATTAAATTATTTATTTATTTATTTAATAAAAAAATAACATTTCTTATCAATAGATGATAATAAGATTTTTTTTAATAAATAACTAAACTAACTAATAAGAAAAAATAACTAGTAATAAAACTAGAAAAGATACTAGGTAATGGTTTCTTATATAGCCTTAAAAGTTAGTTACTTAACGAACATATTTAACCTTCGATAATTTCAAGTGTAGATATACCTCAACTAAACAATTAAACATAAAATAGATAATATAGTGGAAAATGATGGAAATTCATTCTTGCTTTGTTATGATTTTGTTTAAAAGAATAATAGTTATTGATGAAAGAATGTTATAAAGAAATATTGTTGATGTGCAAAAAGAATTTTGGGTTGAAGAGTGAAATGGTCTGATTTGCAATAACAATTTATTAAAAAAGGTTATCCGTCCACGGATCCTTAAATACAAAAAACGTTAAGAGCGATCAGTGCATAGAGGTTTGCAGTATGCTCAGGGTTTCCAATACAGGATTATTATGGCTGCAGGTGAGGCCAGCACAACGAAGTCTCGTCAAGAAAAACAATACGATTACCTCCTCAAATTTTTGCTGGTGGGTGACAGTGACGTTGGAAAACAAGAAATCTTGAGTGGACTTGAAGACGGTGCTGCCGAATCTCCGTTTTGCAGCGGCAGTGGTATTTAGAATTTTTCTTTCTATTATTTATTCTAAATTACTTTTTCTATTTCAATCTAATTTTGCGTAAAAATATAAATAATGTATTTATATTGAATTCATTATAATAAAGTGATATTCATTTTTAATTGTATCATATTTGAAATTGAATAATAATGATTATTAGCAATATAAGAAGAAATTCCAGAATTTATTTATTGTTATTGAAAATTATTTATTAACATTTATAATGAAATTTTTTATATAATAATATTTATTTTATATTATTTTATATTTATTTTTATATTTTATATTATATTTTATATCATTTTTTATACAAATAGTTTTAAATTTATTTTATTTATGTTAAAACATTATATGAATTATGTTTATATATTTATTTTACGAATAATAATTTATCAATATTTATTTTCTAGCATATAAAACTACTACTATTTTACTGGATGGAAAAAGAGTAAAATTACAATTATGGGACACATCAGGTCAGGGTAGATTTTGTACAATAATCAGATCTTATTCTCGTGGAGCTCAAGGTATATTCTTAGTCTATGATATTACCAATAAATGGTCTTTTGATGGTATTGACAGATGGCTAAAAGAAGTTGAAGAAGTATGTAAAAATTATTTTAAATGATTAATTTTATTTGTATGTATTACAAATAATACAAAATACAATATATTAAAAATAAATTATTTTTTAGCATCATTTTTTTAAACTAATTTTTTTGAGATATTTAAATACTAAATACAATTACTATTAATCAAATTTAAAATTTATTTTTTAAAAACAAAAATTAATATTTAATTTTTTAAATTAATATTTAATTAATATCGAAATTATATTTAATTTTTATTTATATTGTAGCATGCTCCTGGAGTACCAAAAGTACTTGTTGGTAATCGTCTTCATTTAGCTTTTAAAAGACAAGTAGGAGAACGTGATGCTGAAGCATATGCAGCTAAAAATCACATGGCATTTTTTGAAGTTTCACCTCTCTGTGATTTTAATATTCGTGAAAGTTTTTCTGAACTTTCTCGAATGGCTTTACATCGTAATGGTATGGAAAGATTGTGGCGCTCTAATAAAGGTAATGCATTTCAATTTTCGTTATTATTTCAGAAAAATCTGATATGAATATCATCTTATGTTTTAGTTCTCAGTCTTCAAGAACTTGCATGTCGTGCAATAGTTGCAAGAACAACAGTTTATGGTATTGATCAACTTCCATTGCCTAAATCTATTAAATCTCATTTAAAATCTTATGCAATGACAACTACGTCACAATTACGTTATAATGGAAATAGATCATTGAGCTCTAGTAAAAGTTTAGGTTCTCATCATCGAAAATTACGTTTTGTTGGTGTAGGCCATAATGGATTATCAACTCCAGGTAGTTCACCTGGTAGTATAACAGATTCTCGTACCAGTTGTGTTGGTCGTAATTCTTGCACAATATCTTGAGAATAATTTTAAAGTTATAATTGTAAATATTAATTTTTCTTTCCTGTTTTGACATAAAAAAATTTTTTAAAATGTGCCATTACAAAAAATAAAAATATAAATTTTTTTTTTAATAGCATGAAATATTAGCAAAAAAATAAAAAACAAAATAATTTGCTTATAATCAAGAAATAGAAATAATCATGATACTTTTATATTTAATTTAATGATTATTTAATATTAAAATTCTTTTTATGTGATATTTTCTTAAATTTCAATATAAATAGAATAACAATAAATTCAAGAAGAACTTATTTCATAATTTTTCATCATTATTTTATGATTTTATATATAAATCTTATTAATAATATTTGAAATAATAGTTTACATGATATTTTTCATGAAAGATCTTGCAGAAAAATACATTAATAAAATATAATAAGTAATATAAATTGTATTAATACTTTGTTAAGTCTTTATGTAATATTTTTTTCTTCTTCCCATTAAATTTTGATGAACAATGCTTTTTAAGTTGAATGTATATTAAAACAGGAAATATTGAAGCAAAGTACAAGTTCACTAAGTCTACAAAGGTTGTGGTGTAGACTAAGATTAATGTAAGTTTAATAATTTAGAGCAGCTAATTAAATAAGAATACATGAAAATAAACCTTGAAATCATAATCATTAAAGTTTTTAAAAATTATATTATTTTTTAAATATTCAATAATGAATAGAGAAATTTATCTTAATATGTTATTTTTGAAATTCTATTTTAGTATGTATCTCAAAGCAATCCAAAATAATATTATACAATTAATTTTTTTTCTGTTCTTTTTAAAGATTTACTTATTATGCACAATTGAATTACATTTAAAAAAAATTTATCATAATAATACAAATATTATTTTTTATTTAAATAACTTAAAATAATTGTATATTATTTTATTTGTACAGTATAAGTTTATAATATGTATTGTGTAAATATAAATAGATTCAATTACTGTAATCATATTTTGATAAATTTTATTACAATAGATTACTATAATCTCTTAATATCAGTGATATAATAATAGTGTTTTAATTTATTAAGTTTTTTATAATTTTATTATAATATAATTTTTGTTTATAATACTTATTTTAATGTTTTAATAAGAAAATTATTGTTATTATCATCATTAAATTAAATCATAGAAATCTGTTGTATAAAATTTATCAATCTGTAATAATAATCTAATGATAGTTTTTTTAAAAATTATATGATATCAAGAAAATGCATCAAATGTATTTATACTATATAAAATTCAAATTAAATTATAAATGTATATATAAAAGCAGCTATTAATTAATATATTATATATGATATAATATATATATAATCATAAATGGACTTATCTGTCCAAAGGAATATATTAACATATATATATATAAAATATTTATAAAATAATTTTAATATAACAAAACAAAATATGATATTATTTATTAATATTTTTTAATTCATCTTTTTCTTGCTACTTTAAGTCATTTTTTTAATTGTTAATATTATATTTTAACTATAAAAAAAATAATATAATACAAAAAAAAATATTAATTTCATTGCTGTACGTATATTACTGTAAAATAATAGAATTTTTTACAAATATTAAGAAAAGAAAGGGGCCATCTAAATAATTGAAAAAATAAAAAAATTATCTTTTCATTTTCATTTTATTAAAATTTGCTTATATTTTAAATTCAATAAATAATTTTATTATAAAAAATAACAATGTAAATAGTATTACATTTTAGTATTGTTTTTAAAGTGCATTGTAAATGCAAATAACTGATTTCTTTTAACCTATTAATGATCTCAACAGTAATAATTATTTTTAAAAATGAATTGTATGGTTGTGGTTGTCAAAAGATTAATAAGAATATATGATTTAATATTTAATTGTATATAAATAACTATTTTAAAATTTCATCAATTATTTCAAATTAATGTATTATTATATTGTCTTTAAATTTTGTCTTTAATAATAAAATTTTTTATATATAATAATTGGATTTAATTATATTATAAATGCAACATTCAGGCAATAGATTAAAATTAAATCTTAAATCTTATCTATTTTATAAAATTTAAATTATGAAATATTATTTTATTTTGATTATAAAAGAATATTCAATTTATTCAATGTATTGAGATTGTATAATAGAAAAAGATATAATAAGATATATAAAGATTATAAAATTGCTTTTTTAAAAATATATTGTTATTTTAAAAATAAAATGAAAAATGCACTATATGCAATAATTTATTTATAGACATTTTCATTAAATATATAAATTTTCAATGTCTTAATATCAATATTAAGTTATTATAATTTTCATAATTATATCCATGTAATTATTTCCATGTTAACAAATATTAAAATTCAATATCTTGTATAGTAAGATTTAAAAAATAAAATAAAATTGTTTTATTGTTATAATGCATTTAATTATTATTACACAGAGTATACTTAAAAACTATTCAATTGTTTGATAAAAGACTAATGCAATCTAAATTTATTTCAAATTTATTTCATTTATTTCAATTTATTTCATTTATCCTTATTTTTTTTAGTTCTTACTATAAACTTTACAAACAGATTTAATCAATGTTTAAGTAATATATCTGTATAATTCAAAGAAAAATTAGAAATGACAACAATTGATAATATATCTATGATTGAAGATAGTGGTGATCTTCCTTTCAATAAAAGGAATCCCTGTATTCCTCAACAGTTATTAGAAGCAAATGAATTGTTAAAGTCAATCAATACAAGACTAGAAGATTGTGCTTTAGAATGGCAAGCAGAGATTTCTCGTAAACAATGGAAAATTTTTAATTCTAATATCATTGATGTAACTTTATCTGAACGATCTCTATTAGCAAGAACATATTTTACAGAGAAAAACCTTGATGAAGCTTTTCAACATTTACTTTCTTGTAATAAAATCTTTTCAGAATATTTAAAAAATTTTATTGGTAAGTTAATTTAATAATAATATATTATTAAATTTTAAACTATTATAATAATTTATTATTAGATCTTTTACAAAATGAAGTATCTACTTCAAATATCAAAAAAACATATAATCTACAAAATGAATCCAGTAATACAAACAAAAATTGTAAACTAGTAGATATTAATAATATAAAACAAATGCAACTTCCTTCATTAAATAATCAACAATTAAATAGGGAAGGAAAAATTCAAGATTATATTGATAACATATTAACAGTTCAAAATTCATTTACTGATGTGATAAAAGCTAAAATTAATTTTGATACAAAATTTTTAGGATTTGAAGCTATATTACATAAAGCTACATCTACATCAACTGATACAATTTGTCTTTGTCAATATTGTTCTAATATTATGGTAAATATGTTGTTATATCATATTATATTGCTATTATAGTAATATATCTAAACAATTAAATTGTATAATTTAGCAAACTACACATGGTACAAATAGAAAATTGAGAAGTGTAACTCTTAATCAAAGAAATCGAACAGTTGCAAAAACTAAACGCTTAACTAGATCTATAAAAACATTATCCAAAAAAAAAAAAAGAGAGAAATCATCTATAATAATTGATAAAATTAGTGATCAACCACTTGAAACACATACAAGTTCTTGTTAATTCAATTTTGTTATATTATATTTATTTCTTGTTCATCATTAAATTTTTGTTAACTTATATGGATATTCAGAATTAAACTAAATAATTTATACATATAAAAAAATAACTAGCATAATTTAATGGAGAAGTTCCTTTATTGTATTTTACATTATTAATACATTTCATTCTAATGTTAAAATTGTTTAAAATGAATAGATTGCACTAAAGCAATCTATAGTTCTTTATTTTGGAAGAAATTTTATTAACTTTTAATTAAACTATTAGAAAATTTAAACATTGAAGTGATTTGTACCAGTTTTATATATTCCTTAATTTATTTATAATTTTATTTTTATATTGAAAATATTATATAATAGTTTTAATAGATATATTTAATAAGCAATTTACAATATAACAAGAATCTACACATTTTTTATACTTAATTTTGTAATGATGAATTGATATTTTTTTCTTTGTTTTAATATTAAAGTAATTACAATGTACATGAATTCAAAAGAAGTATTAAACTCTACTTTCTGCTAAAATATTAATTTGGAAGAAAATATATTATATAAAAAAGTCAATTGTTTGTTCTTAAATATATTACATAAAAATATTACAACAATTAGTCAAATAAGATATGAATTTATATATATATATATATATATATATATATATATATATTCCAGATTTTTAAGATTTATATTTGAAAAAATATTTTTTGTAAATTAACTAACAAATGAATATTAATAAAATTATTTATATAAGTAACAATTATTTAGTATTAAAATTTTATGTCGAATAATAAGTTTGCTATTTTTTAGTTTCACTTAGTTTTACTGGAATAAAAAGTAACAAAAATGTATTAATCAATACAATAAAGATATTTTAATATAAGCTACATATAATGCTTATATATTTTATATTCATGTCCCGTTCTACAAAAATAAAATAAAGAAATTAAATTTTTTTTTAAATAGTATACAAATTTTATTATTTTGATAATATTAAAAATTTTTTTAGTGATTAAGATTAAAAAGAATAATTTTTTTCATTTTTAAAGAGATTCAAAATTAATAATAATCTTTAATGTTTAATAATTTACTGAATAAATAATTAATTTAAATTAGTTTAATTAATGTAATGAATAATTGTATGTTTTATATCTATAACAGATTGAATATCTTATTATTCAACATTATATTACGATTTCTATAAATAGCCAACTTGTATCAAATTTTTTGTTTTATTAATATTATGAATATTCATAAAAGATTTCTTGTTCACTTGGCTCATTAAAATTGTACCACTTAGGGGAATCTTATAAGGAAAGGCTTTCTTTATTTGGTATGCTTCTGTGACTAAGAATTTATTAATTGTATTAAATATATAAAATAGAATTAATGAGTACATAAACTGATTTGTATAGATAGAATAAGAAAATTCTTCCTAACAAAATTCTCCTTAAATGGAACGTTTAATCTGAATTTACCATTTAGTTTGTATCATGCTGATGCAAGAGAATAATATCAACATGAAATTTTGATATCTTAAATTAATATTAAAATTACTTTCATATTTCAGTGTGATTTTTATTACATTCACGCCAATTCATTCAGTCATTATCGTTCTTTCAGTTTAGGCAAACAGATCTCATAAGTACTTGAGTGAATAAAATATAAAACATTAAATTTCTCTGCAGTAAAATATAAATCTATGCAGTCATTAGATTCTCTAATAAGTAATTCAAATATAATTATATTTATTCTTTCAATTTTAGAAAATTATTCTCATTTCGTGTGTTTTTAAATATATAAATTAATAAGATTTTTAACTATATATATTAATTATTAAACTTAAACAAAAAAATAGATAAATATTGCTAATAAACAATAATACAGTCTTATATAAAAATATCAAATAATTAACAACAATTTAATTGACAAAAAATATCAATTAATTTATTTCGATAAAACATCTTACAATGAATATCAATAATATCTAATTTATAATCAAGCGTATCAATGACTGCAATCTTTGTCATTTTTTTAATTATGACTTTTCTTTATGACATATCTAATATTTATATAAATTAAATTTAATACATGTATATTCCATATATTATATACTACTGTTTAAAAAGAAAGAAAAAAAAAACCTAAGAAATAAGTAGTTAATTCTTTCAAGAACCTTATTTTTAACATAAACAATTTAAAAATTGTTGCTTGTTCAAAATTGAATTAAACTACTTAACAGATTGATTTTTATGAGATCTGTATGCTAGGAGAGACAAAATATGAATTTGGAGAAATAACTGAGTGAGTCATTGATTTCACCTGAATTCGTAGATTTGTATGCTATGTTCTGGGACGTGTTTTAAATTCAATGATTGATACCTGAAATAATAAAAATTTTGTTAATTCTCTACAAAATACAAGAAATACAATATTAATATAATTTTTTATAATATACTATATTATAATATACAATTTATAATATACAATTATATAACATTTATAATATACAATTACAAATTTTTATTTTTTTAAATACAAAATACATAAAAATAAAATTATAAAAATATTAATATTTTAATAAAATAATATTTAAAATAAAAAATAATATATAAATAAGATTTATATAATGAATAATTATACACTATAATACTTAATTACACACGCAAAGGGTATTTGAGTATTTTTACAGATATCCAAAAATTTAAGAGATGATTCTATAAATCAAAATATAATGAAAATCAAGAATAAAAAAAATTGTGATAATACTTTTTTCAGTTTTATTTTTGTAATTATTGATAATTAATAATAAATAATAATAATAAAATATTAAAAAGTATTCTTCAACAGAAGCCTTCTTATATGAATAAATATTAAATAAGCAGTAAGGAAGATTTCTCATCATCAAACCTAATATATAGATAGCAGTTTATCTTATATAAATTGTAAAAGACTATATTGAAAATTATAATCTACGTGTATATTATATATATATTATAATTATATATTGATTATATAAATATATAGGCAGTAATGTTTAGTTAAATTTTAAACATAGAAAATTTTTTGAGTTTTATTCTTCTTTTATTATTCTTACTTCAATATCCAATTTTAATTACAAAAGACAAAAGAAAAGTAAAAAAAAATAGAATAGACTCGTCAAGCAATAATAATTAAAAATCGATATTTCAAAGGAATACCTAAATATCTAAAGAGAAAAAAATAATATCACTTTCTATAATTTTCATCTTATCTTTATGAAAATAGAATTAATGAATTGCTAAGATTTTTCTAATCAAAATGAGATGGAATACATATATATTTTTATTAATAATCAACATTATCAATAATTATTGATAATGATTTAATTAAAATTAATCTAATTCAAGATTATGATTATTCCAATTACATTTTGATTTGATTATTCTAATTATTTTGAATTCATTTTAATTATAAAAGTTTTGATAGTTTATTGGGATTGTTTTTATAATAGTGAGATCGAAATAGAAAGTGAAATTTTTTTTATCATATGAATATCTTTCTCTTGTAACATTCCTTTGAAGTGCTAACTCAAATATCTCTATTTGATGTATTTGATCTATATTATTTTTTTTAGTTATCTTCTCTCACTATTAAGATAGGTTTAAATTAATTCCTGAAAAAAATACTAACTCATAAAAATTTTAAAATTGATTCAAACTTTTTAAAATTTAATCATATACCATTGATATATGATATATATTTTTTATATTATAGAAATATAATTACCATTCAGAACTACGATGATAATAAAAGCCTTCAATTGTAGCAGCAGATTTTTGAAAACAAATATAATAAAATCCTGCAAATGAGGCACCGTTGATATCTTTAATAGTATGATCAGGAACCAAAAAATGTTCTTTCCACCTCATAAAAACAAAATCAGTTCCTTTTAAAGCCTCATAATCAAATGTATCAGAGTTAAATGTCTTAGCATATTGACGAAATGATTCAAATTTGCTCTATAATTAAAAAAAATATTTAAAAAATTATAAACAGATATTCATTAGAAAAAATATATATTGAAATGTAATACAAACCCAATGTTTTCTATCAACATCTTCATCTGCATCCCATTTTCGAGTTAAAAAGGGATATTTCTTTGATATAATTTCACCATCAAAAAATGTAGTTAATGTAGGAAATTCCTCTGTAAGACCTTTAATTTTTAAATAGCCACATAAATAGCTATTTTCTTCATCTACATGCTGTAAAATACATAAATACAAAAATATTTATTGAAACAAAAAAAAAATATATATATATATGAGAGAGAGAGAGAGAGAGAGAGAGAGAGAGAGAGAGAGAGAGAGAGAGAGAGAGAAAAGTACATTAAATATTTATCTATAAATACATACTTACACATCACATTTTTCAATATAAAAATGTTAGCTATCAAATAATTTTGCAATAAAAGAATTAATTTAAATTTTAAATTAATTTTTATAATATTTGTTATTTATAAATTATAAATAAAAAATAAAAATTATAAATAAATACTAATTTTTTGTTCTCATTAAATAATATTATATATTTAAATTTTATATTAAAAATTTATAAATATATTATATATAGATATTTTACAATACATTATGTAGACTGTAAATAATAAAGTAATACGATAAATATACATATATTTATATATGTAAATAATAATATATGTAATAATAATATATGTAAATAAATTCAGAAATATAAAAAAATTTTTTAGATTTTTTTAATTCTAAGTTATTTTAATTCTAAGTTATTTTAATTCTGAATTATTTAAATATATAAACAATATAATAAACTAATATAAATATATTATACAAATAAATTAATGCAATAAATTAATCTCAATAGAAAAAAAAAATTATAAAATATTTAAAGAATAAAAGAGATGTAAGCACGTCCACATACACACATGCACATATATAATCATTATACAGTAGACAGATGTCAAAAGTGCAATAGAAATTTTGGATATTTGTGGCGCAATTTCCAGAAAGACGAAGAACTAACCTGCAAAACTACTTCTACGTCATAACTGTTGCCTTTAGACTTTTGAGAGCCTTGAAATCGCGAACCGTTGTAAAGCAAAGATTTTGTGACACCCGGCTGCTTTGAGTTTGCGGGCGGTGGTGGTACTACGTCAACTTTCACCGGCATTCTCGGCTCAAGTGAACGCTCTTAAAATTTGCCCTCCTTGGGCGACAATTCCTTCATTACAAAATTCTCGCAATGACTGCCGGTAATTTTCAGGACATAGATGTATTTATATAAAGCCTCGAACCCAGACACGCTCGCGATCGTAATTTTTACACGAAGATTGAATTCGATATGTCTTAAAAAAATCTTATTTTTTCATACAAATATGCATTTATTATTATTTTTAGTAAACACTGAAGATAATCTTCTGCTACTAAAACAAAAAACTATATTTTCACTTGTTTTATTAACTTACGCAAATCATGTCCTACAAAATTTTAGTTCTATTTTGCCGGATGTATGGGTACTTATTACTTACTAACAATTTAAATATTAAATTTCTTTTAGTCTCTCAAATTATATACTTATATTATTAGTTTTATTAATATTGTCCTGTCATATCTTATAAAAGATATATAATAGGAATTTTATTTAAAAAAAATAACAAAAATATTATTTATATTTATTTTTTTTGTAAATAATGATTTTAATTTGCTTTCCCGCCATAAAATACCAATCTTAATAATAATATTATGTATTAAATTGCACCAAAATATGTTAATAAATAAAATATAATATTCGAATTTTGTTTAATAAAACATTATAATATGATTTTTATTTTTACAAACTTACAATTAAAACATTGATTTGATTCTACCAAAGAAACCTATGAACTGAAAGTGCTTAAGTTTCAAAGCAAACATGGAGGATTTCAGTGATACGAATTCACACGAAATGACAGAAAATCACATTCAAAAACGGTGTAACAACCAGTGGGTTCGATTAAATGTTGGTGGTACATATTTTTTGACAGCAAAAACTACTTTAGCTAGAGATCCCAATTCATTTCTTTACCGATTATGTCAAGAAGATTCTGAGCTTATCTCTGACAGGGTTAGTTGATGTTTTTAAATAACCGCGAATTTTAAAATATCACTAAATTATTAAATATTAAATATTTTCATCTATACGTATATTATTTATAATTTTTATATAATTAATAAGAATAATTTTATATTTAAATCAATTTAGATATTATATATATTATTATTTTTTTATAAAAAATATCTTTATATTTAAAAAATATTAAAATTTAAAAATTTAGTATATATATAAACAAATTTTGTTAATTTTTAATAATTGTAGAAATTTATATGTGATTCAAGATATATTAATATGATATATAACATATATTAAGATATATTAATATAATATAACTATTATTATATATTAATATATTATTATTATATTAATATAATTATATAATAATAATGCCTATATAATATGAATTTTAATTTATTTACATAAAAATATATTTTTAAAAAATTATATTAAATAAATCAATTTATTTATATATTTTATTATATAGGATGAAACTGGAGCATATTTAATAGATCGTGATCCAACATATTTTAGTCCTGTTTTAAATTACTTACGTCATGGAAAATTGGTTATCAATAAAGATTTAACAGAAGAAGGTGTCTTAGAAGAAGCAGAATTTTACAACATTACAGAACTTATTCGATTAGTTAAAGAAAGAATTATATTAAGAGATACTAGACCATTAAGAGATTCAAAGAAACATGTTTATAGAGTCATTCAATGTCATGAAGATGAATTAACTCAAATGGTATCAACAATGTCTGATGGATGGAAGTTTGAGCAGGTATTTTTTTTATATTTTAAACTAAATATAATTTTTTATTTTTATTTTAATATAAATAATTTACAAATTATATTTTTTTTAAATAAAATTATTTTTTGAAAATGTTTTAATGTTTGTTATATTTCTAACAACTTTAATATTATATTTATAATATTAAAATTATATAATATATATAAAATATATATAAAATTAATATTATATAACATATAAAATCATATTAAAATTTAATAAATATTTATTTTCAAAATTAAATATATTTTATTTTTATTTGTTTTAGTTAATCAATATAGGATCCCAATATAATTATGGAAATGATGATCATGCTGAATTTCTATGTGTGGTTAGTCGAGAATATGGAGCCAGTCAACTTAATAGCAAAGAACAAGAATCAACTGATCGTGTTAAGGTACAATTTAATTGTATTAAAATTTTTCATATTTTTTAATCAAAGTAGTATGTCATATATATTTTTTTAGTTTTTTTTAATTTTATTAAATAATTATATTATTTTTTTTATTTAATGTATATTTTATTATAACTTTAACATTATATTATTAATATTAATTATTATATTAATATTAATTATATTAATTATAGAGAATTGATAGTGATTTCAAGAAAAAGATTTATAGATAAAACTTTTATATCTTCATTTATATATATGAAATTCAATGATTTCTGATTTATCAATAATAGCATATATATGGTTTTTATGAATACTATATAATAATTTTTTTTAATAATTAATTAAATTAAAGCTTAAAAATAAATAGAATACATAATATAGAATAAATATAAAAGAAAGAAACATTAATATATTATATAATATGATAATTTTAATAAAACTGCAGAAATGTGTAATTATTCTTATATAACATTTTTAAAAAAATATAAATATATGAAATCATGTAAATATCTTTATATATTTATTAATATTTTATATTTGTCTAAATTTTATGTTTAAATGAATAATTATTGTTATTGTAAATAGAATGAATAATATACAATACATAATAAAAAATAAATAACAATATTGAAATATTGAAGCAATTTTGAAAATATTGAGCAATATTGAAATAAATTAAATAACATATTATTATTTTATTTTTCACATATAAATAATTTATGAATTATAAAATATTTATGAAAAATCTAAAACATTAGATATATGTAAATTATACTTTTAAATATTTTATTTATTTTTTAATTTCTAATTTTCTTGATATAGTTTTTGTTATAATTATATTATTTTATAAAAAAATTATTTTATATTGATTATTTAAAAATGAGAAATATTTTTCTTTTTTCTATGATTTTTTTATGACTGTAATGTGAAATATAATATAATATAATAATGAATTAATTATATTTTATTTATCAAAAAATTTTATATTTTATATTAATTCAGCCTAATTTATATAAGCACAATGTTTTACCTCTGTTTATTTGTTGTACATATCATGATTTTTGTATTGCATGCTATGCATAAAATAAAATAAAGATTTTTTTTTTATTGATTTGATGGGCTGATTATTTTTTCCCCTATTATCTTATATTATTTGTTATTTATTATATTTGAATTGATAAAAAAATATAAATTCATAATAAAATTTATTAATTGTTAAAACTTTTTGCATAATGTTGTATTCATAATGAAATTCTAGTAATAATTGAACTTATATATTTATTTTATTTTTATTAATAATATTTTTTTTAATATATAAAAAAATTTTATCATATTAAACTCAAATTACATATACAATGAAAAACAGAGGTTAAACAATATTAGAGATATTTTTATATCTCAAAAATTTTTTATAAATTAATTAATGCTTTTCTTTATGTATAAAATATATTTTTAATATAAATATACTCTTCTACTAAGCATAAATCATTAAATTTATCATTATTTTAGGTTCTGCAGCAGAAGGGTTCTCGCATGTAATTTCTATATCCATTCTTTTTTTTTCTGGCTTCATTTAATTAAATCAACTGTGCAACAACAAGATGAAGACTGTTTTTATTTCATAAAAGTTTAAGTTTATGTAATATCTTCATTACTCCATTAATGTATAATATTAACAAAAAAAAACATACAAAAGTATAATTTATAGATATATAGTTATTATGCAGCAATATAAAACATAAAGTTTTAAAATCGAAAGTATCACACATTGATAAAAAAATCTTTTCTTTTATTTTCTCATATTTGGCAAGAATGAATATAGATTATAATGATAAAAATAGTGCTTAATTATAAATTATAAGGGATCATACATTTTATAATGAAAAAAATTAATATTAAAGTAAAACTTTCTATCCCACTTATAATCTATAACACTTTTCTTATAAAAAAAAAAAGTATACCAAATAAAAATTATAATATTTATATATATATTATATATATATATATATATATATATATATATATATTTATATATATATATACATATATATACTTTGTAATATATATATATATTACAAAATATGCTATAAAAGATTATTATTTAGTAATGTTTCAATTTCACACTAAATAGTTTAAAAAGACAATAATATTCATGAACGCAATCTTTTTCATACAAATTTCTACAATGAATATAAATACTCTCTAGTAATAAATAATTTATCTTTTTGTAACAAGTCTATAAAAATCATTCTTTTCTAATCATATCTTTATCATAATATTATCTAAATTACTTACCTTTGCACTGCCGCTACAAACATAAAATAATATGTACATCTAGTATGAAAGTTTTAATTATCTGATACAAGTTATAATTACAAACATTAAAATTAATTTTGATGTAATATGTGAATAAAAAAGAAGAGAATGTAATTTTTAACAAAAGCAATTTATTATATCATTTATTATATATAATAATGTACAGTGAAAAAATTTGAATATAAAAATTTTAATCATATAAAACATTTTTAACAAATTAAATAATTTTTAATCACTTAACATTTATTTTTTAAATATATATAATTTTCATTTTTTAATGTATTTAATTTAATATTTTATAAAATATTAGGAAATTAAATTAAAATTATGTCAAAAGTATATTATTTTGCTTTTCTTATCTTTTTTTCTTTTATTACAATTTATTTATGATTTAGTGTAAATGAACTTCCATTTTTGTATATATTTAAGATTATAACAAACATTTATTAATTTTACTTTGTTATAAAAATAAAAAATTTTATAAAAACATTATAATTATGTTGTTAATTGTTGAAGGCCTATCAAAAAAATGTAGACAATATACTTATATTTAAAAACATTATTCATGAGAAAAAAAGTTACACATAGCATTAAATTGTTATATTGTTAGAATTATTGTTAGAATTATATATAATATATAATTTATTATATATTATATTGTAAATGTGATGTATAATATATTATATATCGCACATGCGCGCGCACACATACAAAATATGAAGTTCTTTTTTAAATATTGTAATACAGTTTAATGATTTTATTAATTACGAATATTACGTATTATTAATTAATATTCATAATGTTACTTAATAAATATTAATAAAAAAATATTTAATTGTATAGTTTCCAACAAAAAAAATATATATAGTAAAAATTTGGAATCATTTTCTGTAATGTAGTATAACTTATGTTAAAAAATGGCATTATGTTATTCATTCTTATATCAATAATTTAATTGATATTAACATTCAGTATTATATTAAGTATATATAACTCTATATGTAAAAGAGTTTGTACTTTCATAGGCATATTTTTAAATCTATTGTAATTGTTTGATGTTTATTGTTAGAAAAGAAAATAATATTTATATGCATTCAAAAATAAATTTTTTAATACAAATAATTATCTCTAATTAAATAAAGAAATGATCATAGAAGGAAAGAAGACAAATGCAAATATGACAAATGAAAATTTATTATGTACAAATTGTAATGCACATTTAAAATAAAAGCAATTTCATTTATAAAGGATATATACATTTATTTATTACTTTTATTTTTTTAATTATTTTTTAATTATAATTTTTAATTATTTTTTAAATATAACATTATATAAAAAAATAAATTTAACATAAAATTCTAAAGTATTTTTATTTTTTTTTATTCTATATATACAGAGTTATACATAAAAGTTTTGATTTCTAGAATTAATTCTTCAAAAATATTTCATGAATATATTATCTTATATATCTAATATGTATATAATAAAATATATTGTTTTGTTGATCAAAAAATTTAAGTTATAAATATTTTATAATAATAAATAGAAAATTATTAGAAAATTATTATTTAAAATTATTATTTAGATTAGAAAAATTATTTCTAATCTAAAATTATGTATATATCTTTTATATACTTTACTTACATGCTCAAATTTAAACAAAATAATAAATATATATATACTTATTATGTTAATCTATAACTATATTATGTAATCTGTAACCACATATATACATATATATATATATATATATATCGGTATCCGGATTGTTCAGGTCATTAATTTAATTAATTTTAAATTTCAAACTGAATCATATTTATTAGTATAAATTTTTTAACTTATACGGAAAACATTTCTATGAACTACTATTATTGACTGTTTAATTAATAAAAAATCCTGAATTTTATAAAATTAAGTTTTTTCAATTAAGAAAGAAAAGAAAAGATATATAATACTTCTATGTTCAATTTTCAATTTTTCCTTAAATTAATTGCGAAAATAAATAATAATCGTAAAATATATAATTATAATTTTAAATTTATTTTCAATTTTATTACAATGTATGAAATAATTCTTTATTAAATAATTAAAAAATATCTATATAGTTTATGTATAAGTTATCTAAATATTTAAAGATTCAAGGAAAGTAATATTATTGGTAAGTAATATTATTTTTTATAATATTTTTAATATTATTAATATTCGTTATAAATACATGGACATATGATTTTACAAAGTAATTAACTAAACAATCATAAAATTAAAAGAGAAAAATCAAAAATATTAATATTTTTTATTAAAAATATAATGAAGGACTTTCATTGTTTGCATTTGTACAAGATTTCAACATATTTATATATATGTAACATATGTTTAGTTATGAAATATGTAATTTATGTATATTTAATAAATACCAATGCATTAAATCTGTCAAAAATATAACAAGTATAATATAATGAAGACATATCAATTGATAGTTTTCAATAGTTAAAGTTAAACCATGCATTATTAGTTATTGATAATTATTGATAGTAATAGTATATAATATATTTTGTATATTTTACTAATATTTTATTTAAAGAATAAAATATATTTATAATTTAAATAAAAAATCATTATTTCATTTTTGTACATTATAAAATTATTAATTAATAACTATGCATTTTTGGTTAGAAATATTATATTAATATTATTTTAGTTTTAATTTACTCTATAATATTTTAAAATTATCAATTTACTTTTAAAATTTCTTCCGCTCAAAAAATTCAGAAACAAATTTAATTGATTTCATTTTTTATTTGATATTCAAAATATTTATTTTAATTTGTATATTAATTATTTTTTTTTAATTATTCCAAATAAAGGAAACTCTATTGATTTTAATGATTGATGTATACATTATGGATACATAGAGGAGTTTAACTGTTTGGCCCTAGTTTTCGACATATTTACAAAAAAAATTTAATAGATAGAATTTCTTATATATAAATTATATACATAAGAATTACATAAAATTTTTCTTATAACTATTATGTCTATGATTGTAAAAAAAAGCAAAAAAAGAAATTGTTCAAAATATTAATTTTTATAACATATTTAAAAATGATCAAAATTGGTGAAAATTCTTTATTCTAAATAATATATTAATGCTATTTAAAACTATGTATACATTTCTTATTTATCTATCTTTACAAATAAGCATTAAATTGTATAATTTAAAATGTATATCCAGTAAGAGATATGCATCATATAAACTATATCATATAAAGATTTTCGAAATTAGAAGGCTTAGAAGAAAATAAATTTGGATATATGTTTGTCTTGTTAATTGGATAAAATCAGCATAAGTGATAGAAAGAATATAAATATATTATTATAAGAATATAAGTTTCTGTAATTTTTTAAATTTATATTTAAAAAATTAATATTTAATTTTTAAAATTTTTAATATTTGATATATATGTGTGTATCAAAATGACACATTCCAATAAAATACTTCAAAATTTTTTTTATATCTTCTAAAATTGTTACTTCATCCATAAGAGTATTGCGTAAGTTGATTATTGATTTATTGATTACATCAAAAGTTTACAAAATTTTTTTTAATTATATTGTAACAGTTATTCTAATTGAAACTTGAATTAATTAGATAGAAGATTATTATTATATATTTATTTAGATAGAATTCTAACATATTTCTTCAGTTTAAAACTTTTTATTCTTTTAGATTTTGGATTCAGATTTTAAAAAATATAATAGATAATTGATTTTTATTCAGAAATCTCTCAAAATATAAATTACATTCAGCATGATGTGGAATGTCAATATATTTTATTTTAATTACATTTAATTTTATGATTTGCACATATAACTATAACAAATGATGAACAAAACAAATATAAATATATAATATTAATAAATTTTATATAAACAACATTGAAAGATATTAAGGATTGAAACAATATCAAAAGAAAATATGAAAAAATAAATTATCAGAAATTGTACATAATTGTTATATTCTGAAATAATGTAATGCTACAAATTCAATAATTAAGTGATTTTTAAAATATATCAAAATTAATTACAATAGATATTTTTTTTGAATTTTTGTATAATTTTGTTCATGATAAATTATCAGAAATAATTAATAAATATTATTAAATATCTAAACTAATTATTTTTCAATATAAATAAGTTAATATTTTTTTATAGAAATTGATTCAATTGGATCAAATAATTTATTAAAAAACATATGATTTAAAAACATAATCTTTGATAATTTTCATGTCTTCTATATTCTATATTCATATAGAAAAACTAATCAAATTATGAATATGATAGTATGTTTTTGAAATTATTTAATTTGTTTCTAAAATATTTTTTAATATTATTAATATATTATTTTTTTAATATATATCAAAAACAAGCGATCCAAATAATAAAGTAAGATTAACATTTTATATAAAATTAATTTAAGCTAAATCTTTGGTAAATAAAATGACATAAAATATCTTTTTTTTTCATAACAAAAAATATTGCTATCGATCAAACAAATTATCAATAAATATAATTCGATAAATAAAAATAAATATAATATCGATAAATATAATAATAATATATTTATTATCAATATTTAAAAATCAATATTTTTTTCCAATGAATTTTGATATTTTTTATTAATATAATAACTTTATTATTAGTATATAATATAAAATTATTGATAATTTTTGATAGTGATAATCATTGATAATTTTTTACCATTAATAGCAAGTCTTGATGGCAAAAATATATCAAGTTATTATATATTTCACATTTCAAGTTCATATTTCACTGCACTGTAATGTACAATCATATTTCTTATATTTCTAAGGATAAAGTTCATAAATGTTAGAAGATGTCATTTTCTATAGAAAACAATGACAACAATGAAGTAGTATTAAATACCAATAACTAATTTTATAATTGTTACATAAAATATAAAAAGACATAAGATCTGTGTCATTAAAACTTATCTTTTGTTTTTTATTTTCAAATAGATATAATTATATAATTGTATATTCTTTTTCATTAATAATACTTATTTGTATATCTATTATATATCTATTATCTATTATATATCTATATCTATATGTAAATTATTTTTAAATTATATGTAAATTATATGTAAATTATTATTATATCTATATGTAAATTATTTTCTATTATTAATTTTTATTATTATATATTAATTTTTTTATATATTCAAAATATGTTTGTATTAATTTCATATATTGATATGGATTTAATATTACATTACAGATAATAATATGTAACAGATAAACTAAGGCAAAGAATTTCAAGAGCAAAATTGGCGGAATCAGTAAAATTAAAATATAAATATTTTATTTTTATAATAAATTCATCAGCAAACTTTAATCTCAAGATAAGCTTCATAATGATTAATTTTTCCATTTATCGTATTTTTTTTCCATTTATGGTATTTATGATATACAGATGCATAAATTATTTTTTATTCTTTTATAATTAATTATCATTATTATATATTTCATTAATACAATAATGATATATTATAATAATAATAAATATAAAGACATGATTCTTACTAATTTAATACTTGTAATGAAAATGTTTCTAAATGTTTTTTACTGTAATTTCATTCCATATGTGATTTGCTAATCATTATTATCCAGATCGATATATGATACAAAGAATAGAGCAAACATTAACTGAATGTGATTTTTCAACTCATGAAAATATAATTATATTATATTATATTATATTATATTATATTATATTATATTATATTATATTATATTATATAATTATTTGTAATAATTATTAATTTAAAAAAAACAAATATAAACAAATAGCATAATTAATAATATAATAAAAATTAAAATTAATTAATATATATTATATATATATTATAATAATATATATTTAATAAAAATATTTAATATATTATAATATTATATATATTATAATAATAACATATGTATAATAATAATATTTAATATATTATAATATTATATATAGTATAATAATAATATATATAATAATAATATTTAATTAATATTATAATAAAAATTATTATTATTATTACTGAAACTTATGTGTCATTATTTTTATAAAATAATTAATGTATAAATTCTAATACATAAAGTTTTTATTAATTGAAAAAATATTATTTACAAGATAATACTAAGAATTAATTTTTACAAAAAATTATAAATATTAGAATATAAAATTAAATATAGCATAGATAATGATATATATCTATAAACATATAATGATTAAGGCATATTGGCTATTGTTTTCAATGGTTTATCAAGATATCTTGCCAGAGCTTGTGCTTTTTCTCTTAATAAACCAAACCCCACATTTTCTTTAGCATACAAACATAGTAATAAATTTGCTACTTCAGTGATTACAACTTTGCCCTCCTAAAAGGAAATTATTTTATTGAAAAAATATAATAATTATCATATTTGATAACATTTTTCATTATATGATTCCATATTAGTAATCTGTAAATTCCATGCAACATCATTTATATGACAAATTCATGAATTTTTAATAAATTATTTCAATATTTAAATATATTATTATTAAGTATTTAAAATTTCTTTATAATAAATATGAAACTTTATAATAAATATGAAATTAAATTAAAACTACTGATTATAAATTTTAATTAATCATTATATTATAATAAATCAGTATATTATCATCAGTATATTATAGTAAATATCAATTATAAAAATTGAAATAATAATATTTTGATAATTCTTAAGTAAAAAATATATTTAAAAAAACATATTTTATATATTAAATAAAATTTAATTTTTTTACATATAAAATTTTAAAGATTTAATTAATATTGTTTTATAAATTGACAAGTAAATTTCAAGAATCACAATTTTAACTTTAAGAATTTATGTTTAAAAATCATGAATATTTAAATGTAATTCAACATTCATCTAGACTCAAGAAGCAAAGTCAATAAAATTAAAATAATCTTCGGCATTAATCAAATATAAATCAAACTTAATATCAATAAATAAAAATTTAATTAGTAATTAATATTTCATTTAAAATATATATATTACTTACAATTTCACTGAGTAGATCGATTTGTTTCTTGTCATCATTACAAATAATATATTTTATTTGTATAATCACCGACTCATCTTATAGATATGTAACAGCTAATAATATGCATGTACCTTTAGATCTTATACATTTCTAATTTAAAATTATGATTTTTTTAAATATACTTGTCAAGTTTTATCTAAGATATTATAAAATTTCTTATATTTTAATTTATATTAGATTATTTATATTATTTAAATTATCTTATATATAATTTATTCTTAATTTATATTTTTACTTCATTAAATATATTTTCAATATATTATAAAAATTTCTATTTCTAAATTAATCAAGAAAAAGTATTAATTCATATAAAAAATTTTGATTATATATATGTATATAATTTAATTAGCATTTGAATAGCAAAAATTGATAAACAATTAATAATAAAATATTTATAATTACCGCACAATCCATCAATATAAATTGCAATTCATCTTCCTTAAATGCATTTCGTCCATTTTTTTCATAAGCTGACCAAATGTTACTTGTAATAGCAGCAGTTACTCTTGCATCCTTATCACCATAACCACTATAAGCTAATAAACCACCATCTCTATTTAATAATCTGAAATGCATTTTTATTTAATATTTAATTATCAAATTTTATCATTTTTTTTAGTTATAATAGAAATAAAAAAATATTGAATTTATTTATATAATTATATACATTTAAGTTATTTTTCATAAAATTATATATTTATCAAATTAATTAAGTTTAGAAAATATATATAAAGCAATAAAAAAAATTGATGTATTTTACTTACAATGTATTTTCTACACCGCCAGTATTAGCTTGACTTAGCACTTGTGTTAAAGCTTTTGGTTTTAACATAATTTTATAAATAATAAATACAAATTTCTTTTTTCTGTTATTTTTTTAAATTAATTTTTTTTATTTCACCGTAAATTTTGTATGATATAAGTCACAAGCACAGCCTAATTTCGATACAATCTATGATAAAAGTAAATTTGGCAACAATGCTGAATTTATATACACTCAAATCCCGATATAGTCATTCAAGTTACTAAAAATTACTAGCTTCATCGTTTCCTGCAATTTTATAAAATATTCGTATCAATATGTATTGTCATGGTAAATCAAAAATGAAATATTATATGATTATAGTTTAATAATATATATATAATACTTTAATAATATAATATCATATATATTTATATATAATATATATATATATATATATATATNCTTTAACATTATAATATGCAAATATAGTGCAAATATTTTCTATATTATTTTTTTATATATAATTAACAAAGTTAATTATTAAAAACTAAAATTTTCAAATTCTTATTTTAAACATTTTAATTTTTTATCGTTAAATAGTTATATATATTTTAATAAGTTCAATAGTTCAATAGTTCAATAAGTACAATAATTTATTATTATTACTATATGTAGCAGCAATAAAGAATTTCTAGTATTTTTAAATTATAATATTATTTTTTTAAATTATAATATAAGAAATAATATAATTTTAATTGATTCATAATTTTTTATTGAATTGCATTCAGTTTTATTTATATTTATATTATATAAATATTTATATTATTTATGTTTATATTTTTATTTATATATATATATTCACTTTTGTTCAATAATAGAAATCTTACTTCTTTTTCACTTTTATTAGCTTGTTATTTATTTTTAAAGTTTTCTTTAAAAAAAAAATGATTTAAATTTATTTTATTTGATATTCGTATATTAATGTAAATATTTTCAATATAAGCATTATAATCTCAAATGTAAAAAAAATTCATAAATTTCTTTTATCTTTGAATATTTATATATAATATTTGTACTTATTAAAATTATAATATTTATATATTATATATATATTTTTTATTAAAAAGATTATATCATTTAATAATTTTTTGAAGAACATTAATTACATTTCATCTTTTCATTTATAATAATATTACAATAGAATTTCCCGTAAAAAATATCACATCAATATCTAAGTTTAACATTACTTTGTATCTAAAGGTAGGTTAAATTGTAGATTAGAGTATATGATTTATTATTAATTACAAAATTCAAACATTATTGTATCTCAATCTCATTTGTTTTTATTCATTAAATAGATATTAAAAAATCTATTATTTCATTTTTTTATATTACATAAATTATATCGATAAATTTAATCGACATTCGTTTGTTATATGGATTTCATATTTTTATGAAAAAAATAATGCATTTATCATTGTTTCCGAGCAATTTATATTAATTAGTGACTTATATTTATATTAACAATAAATAATTCTAAAAATAAATTGATATACAAAAAAGTTTTTTATTTCAAGATTTTGAATTCAAATTTGATTTTCTTAGAAAATTATTTTGTTTTTATATCAATTAGATTTTTATATCATTAGTTTTATATCTTATATTTACATTCGATGATTTTATTGAAAAAATATATTAAAAAATTAATTATTATAATAATAATGTAAAAAATAATAAGTGAAAAATCTAATATTGATTTAAATTTTGCAATGTTGAGTATAATAACAATATGTATCTAAAATTTATACAAATATATATTATAAATATTCTATATTATACATCAATGAAAATCATTATACAAGCATATATTTTTTATTATAAAAAATATTTAAAAAATGTTAAATTATTATTATATCAACAAAAATATTTTATTGAAAGATATTTATATATTTATTTGAAAAAATAGTTAACAAATTATGTTATGTGATAAGTATTTAATAGTATAATAAGTATATATATTATAAGTATATGTATTATATGTATTATAAGTATACATTCATACACTATTTTTAAAAGAAAATTATTTTAAAAAATTTAATAATCATACTTGCAACAAGTTTCTTAAATTTCTTTTTCATATATTTAATATAATTCATTAATTCTTAAGAAAGTGTATTTGAAAAATGATATAATTTTTAAGGTCAATCAATTTTTTGAAAATTAATATCATTGCTTAATTTTTTATATTTATTACACATTATAGCACATTCAAATTCAAGAAAATGGAATTTAAGAATAGATTCTTAGCTAATTATAATATACAAATTGTTACGTAAATATTCACATACTTTTTCTTTCAAAGAGCTTTATCTTATTATTAAAACGAGAAATTGAAATAAGTGACAGAAATTTGAAAAATATCACTTTTTTTCATTTTTAAAAATAAAAGATTGTTATTATTATATAAAATTTCGTCTATACATGTGTTTGTGATAATATAAAGTTATTTTATAAACATTTATTTTTTATTTATATCGATATATTGAAACAAGAATTAATATATATAATAGGTAAATTGATTAAACGTTTTCTCATGATTGCGATAGACGAAATATTTCAATTTCAATCTAATATAATTTAATTTAATATTTAAAATATATCTTTATATATTACAATATATAAATATATATTTTTAATAATATAATTTATATATATTATAATTTATTATTATAATTTATATATATTACTATATATATTATAAATTATAATATAAATATTTTTTTATTTACAGTAAACAATTATTTATTTAAGATAAATAATCAATAGTTATTAATAAGATATAAAATTTATAAAAATTTTTTATTAATCGTATAAATTTTTAATAAAGTTTAATTAAAAAAATGTTACAAGTAAAATCTCCATTATTCTTTGAAATATTTTATGAATGTCGAACAACAAAAGCTAGAACTGGTAGAATAACACTTATTCATCATCAAATAGATACACCAGTATTTATGCCAGTAGGCACACAAGTAAGTTAATACATTAATATTTTATTAAATATATCATATATATATATATATATATATATATATATCTTAAAATATATTAAAACATTCAAAATCAAAAATTTTTTATGATATACTATGATAAAAATAAATAAAAAATAAATAAAAATAAATTAACTGCAAGTTTTTTTTATGCTTTTATTTATAACATTTATTATTATTATGTAACATTTTTTTTTAAATTTTATAATAAAAATTTTTTTATAGAAATAATTTTACTAAATTTTCTATTCTATATAATAATTTTATTTTATTTTAATTTAAATATTACTTTTTTAATTATTTAGAAAATTTCTAATATTTTGGAATATTTATAAATTTTATTTATTTATATTTTAATATATATATTTTTATAATAATATTAATATTTTAGGGTACTTTAAAAGGTTTATTACCTCAACAATTAGAACAATTAAATTGTCAAATTATACTTGGAAATACATATCACCTTGGAACAAGACCTGTATGTAAAAAATATTGTTACATAAAAGAATTTATTTTTAATTTATTTAAAACATGATAATTAATATAATATAATATAACTATAATAATATAATTAAATTGCTTGTTCAAATAATTTAAAATAATTTAAAATAAATTAAAAATAATTTAAAAATAAATTCATCATAAAAGTTATTATTTAGGGTCTTAATGTTATGCAAAAAGCTGGTGGTTTACATAAATTTATGAATTGGAAAAGAGCTTTATTAACTGATTCTGGTGGTTTTCAAATGGTATCATTATTAGAACTTGCAAAAATTACAGAAGATGGTGTTAAGTTTAAATCACCATATAATGGTAATTATTATATAAAAATAAAATTTAAATTTAATTTGTATTTATATTATATTATAATAATTTTATATCATATTTTTACGATATTAAAAATATAATAGAAATAAAAAAGAAAATATGAAAAATATAACATTTTAATATTTCATAGAATCAGATTGTATGTTGACACCTGAACATTCCATACAAATACAAAATATAATAGGTGCAGATATAATTATGCAACTTGATGATGTAGTTAAAAGTACATTAACAGGACCAAGAGTAGAAGAAGCAATGTATAGGTAATATTGCATTAGTGTATAAAATGTATAAATGAAAAATAATTATCATGACTATCATAGCATAATTTGCAATGATATTCACAAATAAATCATTTTTAAAAAATGATATAATATAAATCATTTGTAAAAAATAATTTTAAAATTATTTCAAGTTATGATTTTCAAGTTATTACTTTTGACAATATATTTTTGTGTTATAATGAAATATTGGATAAATAACTATAATTTTATAATATATTTATATATATATATATATTATATATTTATATAATTATTATATAATATATTATATATTATATAATATATATTTTATAATATAATTTATAATATAATTTTCTGTTTCCAACAGAAAGTTATTATATATAAGAAAAATATTTCCATATTTCAGCGAATTTTTATAACAATGTAGAAACAATATTTGATACTGCTTCTCAAAAAAAAATCCATCAATTCGACGCGATTTTCAATAACTATACAAAAATTTAGTGATCAGAATAGATAGATTTCTAAACTGAAGAAGTGTACAATCGCTATAATAATTATAATATTAATATATATTAATAATTATAATATATTATTATTTTTCATATATTCTGTACATAATATAGTTATATTACTAATTCACATTAAAAATGTTTTTGATATTTAATATATTATTTATAGAACAACTAGGTGGTTAGATAGATGTTTAAAAGCACATCAAAAACCAAATGAACAAAGTATATTTCCAATTGTACAAGGAGGACTTGATCCCAAACTTAGATCAGAATGTGCAAATCAATTAATTAAGCGTAAAGTCAATGGGTATGCAATAGGAGGATTAAGGTACTAATACTTATACATGTATAATTAGATAAAAAAAAATATTCTATATTTAATTTTATTTTTTTTTTGTAGTGGTGGAGAATCTAAAGATGAATTTTGGAAAATGGTATATCTCACTACAAATATACTTCCAAAAAATAAACCACGATATTTAATGGGTGTTGGATTTGCTATTGATTTAATTATTTGTTCTGCTTTAGGAATAGATATGTTTGATTGTGTATTTCCTACAAGGACGGCGGTAATTAATTATAAATATTATGTCTTTGAATTAAATTTAAAAGAATTTACATAAAAAATATAATAAATCAGCAGAATGCGATTTATATATATTATATTTAATTATATAAATTATATTTTTCCTCATAATAATATTTTTCAGAGATTTGGTTGTGCATTAGTACATACTGGCCAATTAAATTTAAGACAAGTTCAATATCGTAAAGATATGAGACCAATAGATGAATCATGTGAATGTAATACATGTAAAACATATACACGTGCTTATCTTCATCATATTGTAACAGTAGAAACAGTTGCATGTCATTTGCTATCTATTCATAATATTGCATTTCAAATGAAACTAATGGAAAATATTAGACAAAGTATTAAAGAACAAAGATTTCCAAAATTTATACAACAATATATGTTAGATTTATATCCAAATAAGAAATACCCTTCATGGATTGTTAATGCCTTGAAAACTGTTGATGTTATATTATTATAAGAGATGTAATTTATTTTCATAATAAAATTTTTCTTTTTCAATACATATATATTACAGAAATAAATTATAAAATATTTGATATATTTTATAATAACTAATTTTAATTATTGATAATATCAATACATAAATTATCACTTGTGAATAGTTTATACAAAATAAGTACTTATATATTAAGATATATTTCTAATTAATTTATTTATTAATATATATTTAATATGTAAGAAAACCAATGTAAAAAAAAATTTCAATATTTAATATAGTTTTGCAATTTATATAAAATTTATGTATATTTTAATTGAATTTTATAAAATTTTATTAGTTTTCTCATTATTTTGTTTTAAATTTTTGTAAAGATCAATAATATTTTTTTTCAAAACAATTAACCAAATTAAATTTCAAAATTATACATAATAATTTTTCTTTTAAATATATTTATCTATTATTTCAAATTATAGTAAATAGACAAAAATCACAAATAATATTAATAATTTAATCACATAAAATCATCTGAATCATATCCACTATTTTCTGTATTTGATGTCATATTAGATGTATTAAATAAAGAATTATAACTCCTGTAAATTAAATTTAAAGAATTTAAAAAACTTATACATTTTAATAATAGTATAATTACTTTTATTTTACCTCATTTCTGCTTCTTCCTTTCTCCGTTTTTCTTCTGCTTTTTCTCTTTCTTTTTGTTCTTTTAAAAGTTTTTTTTTATCTTCTCGTTCATTTTTGTCTCGTTGTTCTCTTTCTGTTCTTAAATTTACTTGCTCTGAACGTTTAGTTTTGTTCAATCGATTAATAATAGTATTTATTCGTTTTGTAACATGAATTTTTCGAACATCTTTATCTCTATGGAAACCAACTTCTCCTATTTCCATTCCTTGTGTCTTTTTCAGATTTGACCACATTGTATATACTACATCAACATCATTCATTTTACTTCCTTCAATACTATTTGCTTTTACTAATTGTGCAGCATCTTCTAAAACTGCACTAGGTATATCATCTATTGTTTGTCCCTATAAATTATGTACATATGTATATACATATATACATATAATATTTATATACAATTGTATGTAAATACTACATATATTTTATAAAAAATATTTACAAGATGAAGACGAAGATATACATGTGCTGAAGAATATTTATCAACATGAAACCAAACATCTTCTGGCCACCCCCATCTAATAAGATCCTCATCTAGAAAATTATATTAAAAGAATATATCTTAAACATTATAATTTAGATTTTAGATTTTATATTTTTACTCACTTTCATATTGATCAATTCCCATAAATAATGTTACTGGTGGTTGCACAACTGTAATTTAAAGTAATGATTCTTTGTTCTAACCTTATTTAATGTTATTTTAGTAGTAATGTTAATGTATATATTAAAAAAAAGTTATATACATACACTAAATATGAAACCAATGATAAATATTATTACCTTCACTTGTAAAATAATAAACCATTATTACAAAAAGTTTTGGTTGAAACACAGTGGAGCAATTTATCTGTCAAATTTTAAATTTATATTATTTTGATAATTATGCACAACTAAAAAGAAAGTACTTAGAAGAAGAAATACAGATCTAATTGGTTATTTCTGATAGATCCAATATAATTATGTAAATAAGCACATGTATTGGTTGATAATTTAACGTCTAAAAAGATCATATAATTTTAAATAACGATAAATAAAAACGTTAAATAAAATAATCTATGTTTCTTTTTCGTTCTGTGCAAAACTTCTTGTATTACAGGTAATTCCTCATAATAATATAATATTTAAATTTCATAAAAATATTATACTATAAAAATCGCATCATGCTTATATTATATAAATATATATAAAAAATGAATATATATTTTGAAACAATATTTTTAAATATAAATTTTATTTATCATGTAAATATAAATTGTTATATCGAAATTATTATATAAGTACTGCATTATACAAAGATCGTTATAATTTGTGAATTATATTATATCAAAATTGTATTGTAAAAGTATGGCATTATACGAAGACTTTTATTTGTTAAATCAATAATATAACTAAAAAATTATAACTATAAAGAAAATTACTTCGAATATTTTAAATCACTGTAAAAACATCAGATTAAAATATTAAATTAAAGTTCACAAGTTAAGTTAACCATACACATTCTTATTTGTTCCTCAAATTTGGTCAGGATTGCCAACTGATGCAAACTGGATTTATCATTACATGCTGATTGACAGAAGAAGAAAAAATTGAAAAGGGAATAATATATGCGATTATTATATTCAGACATATATATCAAGGTATGTTTTCATGCAACGATGCAATATTAAATCATCGTTATCGCAACGTTAACAGTAATGATACTCTGATACTCTATTATATTATACTAAATTTAATGCCATGATGTAATAAAAATCATCAGTTTTTTTCTTTTCTATTACTTCTAATTAAAATAAAATATTTTAAAAATTTAAAACTTATATCTGGCAATCCTGTTCTGGACATATTTGAAATTGATTTGGAACAATATGTACTATTGTAAAATTGATTTTTTTAGTTTATTATATTAAAAATTAAGTGACATAAAATAAAATAATCTTTATTTTATCAGAAAGAATAAAGAAATGATTGATATGAAAATATATAACTATATAAATATAATTTTTCAAAAGAATTGAACTGATTCTATATGTTTATATATGTATATAATTTGTATATTTATATAAAAATTACATAATTACAATAAATTATATTATTATTATAAGTACATATTACATATTATTAATAATAATATATTAAAATATAATATATTTTTTTATAATTACTGAATTTTTTATAGTTACTGAAATTTATTATGTGCATATAAGTCTAATACAAGTGTATTAAATATATATAAACATATGTTGCTAGTAATTAATTTTATTAATATATTTATTATAAACTTGTATTATTATAATTTGCAAAATTTTGCAAATTGTAATATTTATTTGATAATGATTAATGATATAATGATTAATGATATTGCTTATAACATGTTATTTATTTTAAGAAGTAATTTTTTAATTAAAAGTCAATTACATATTGATTCATATGAATTGCATGTTTTTCAGCATGATACATTGCAATAATATGATCAAGTACTGGTCCTATTTCAGGATCCCTTATTCGTTCACCTATAGCTACAGGTGTTTCCAATAGGGATAAATATACTAAAAATTTATTTTTCATTAATTATATTTACATTATTTAATTATATTTTTTTATTACTCATTAATAAAAATAATTTTACCAAGTAGCATATTAGGATTTGTAAGACTAAGTTGGATGCGAGGATCATTCATAATTGCTTTATAAATTGGATTATCCGAATCGAGTTCTTTATCTAAATCTTGTAAGCTGTGTTTTCTTTCTCCAAGTAACCATTCACACTAAAAATAAAAATATATTAAACTTAAAATTTTATATTATGTAAAATTTATAGTGAATTTAAAATTTAATAAAATTAAAATTATATAATAAATTACTTACAGCATTAATTTGATTGTTTCCAGTAATTTTTAGAGCCTCAATAATATTGCTTTCTTCAAATCCCATTTCTAATAATAATTGTACTGCTCTAGAATTAGGTTTAAAATCTATTTTTCTACAGTGATGATAATTTTTTAATAAACGATCTACTATGTTAAGTATATTCTCTTCCTTATTTAAATTTAAATCTTGACATCCTATATTATTATTAAACAATATTTTATATATTATGAAATGAAAACTGACATATATAAATATGTATAAAACTAAAAAAAATTTTTAATATTAAGAAAAGATAATAATTGAAATAATAATTATTTTCATTTTTAATATATTTTATATATTTTTAATATACAAATTTTTAAATATATATCAAGCATGAAAATTAAATGAAAATATAATTTAGAAAAAAGAACTTTAAGCACATTTATTAAATTTTTATTTGATAAATATCATTTTCAATAATAAAATCGAAAATGTTTGTTTCATATTTATCTCTTTTCATTGCTATAACTGTTATTTTCTCAATTGTATTATTAATTTATTTCTTATTAGTTTTTATTAAATATTATTCTTTAAATAAATCAATACTTGTTTCATTAAAACATTTTTGATAAATATATAGAAATCATTTTTACTTTTTTATCATTACCTGTTTCAATAGATTCTGAATCTAAATCATTATCATCATCTTCTGGGTCATTTTGATGTTCTGTTAACCATTCTAAAGCTTCCATTATATTTGATCTATAATAATTATCATAAAAATTTAGCTTTTAATTTATTAATATTTATATAAATATTAATTTAAATGATATATTGTATACTTTCGTAAGCGAAGAATTTTTAAGACTTTTTTCTCAGAATAACCCATTTCTGTAAGAGTTTTTATAGCATTTGGATTAATATTTGGTTTACATCTTGCTTCTAATTTTTCTTTTAAAATATCACAAAATTTTTGTGCTTCTGGACTGTATAAAATAATTCTTGCTGATGCTTTTACAAGTGTTATTAAAATTTTTCGCACTTCATTTTGAAACTGAAGTATAAAATATATAATATAAATTCTATTTATGTAGAAAATGTAAAAGTTTTTGAAAAAGATGAAAATAAGAAAAATATAAAAAAAACATAATATATAGATAAGTATATATTATATATGTGTGTATTTATTTACATCTGCAGGACAATAAAGTGAGGGAATATGTTTAGGTGGATTACGTATAGGTAAATTTTCTGTTACTTGTAATATTAATTCTTTACTTGGACCTTTTAAAGCCTTTTCAGATAAATCGTCATTCGTAGATGTAGAACGAATGTTTATTAACATTAATTCCTCTGTAATATAGAAAACTATTTTATATCATTATGAGTTTAATATAAACTTCAATAGTTTTTTTAATATTTTACCATTTTCATTAATGTTTTCATTTGTTATATTATAATTATCTAAGAGACATTTGAATTTAGTTGAATGAATTAAACGAAAATCACTTGGATTTCTTGATGTATTATCACCATAAAAATATTTTATTGCAATATTTTTGATTGCATTAATAGTCATATCTGATGTTATATTAAAATTTGTAATCATTCCTTCAGGACTATATAAATAAATTATATTTAATAATAGTTTTTAAAAAAAATATTAAATATTTAATAGTATATTACCTTATAATATTAATTAATAAAGATTTTGATTCAGACATCGCGCAATTTTATAAATCTTTGTTTTAATAAAAGAAATCGTCAAAAATTTTATTTTTTTTTGATAAATTTTTTATGTTGTACTAAGCATTTATCATATATTCTTGTAGTTTAATTATAAAATATATCTATAACATGAAAAAATTTTTATTTTTAATCAATAAAATAAATCAATTCAAATATTTAGTTATTATTAGAGTAAATAAACTTCAAAAATTAAAACAATATTTATAAATTTATCTTTTATATATATATATTACCAACAAATACTGTTTAAATAATTTTATAATTGTATTTATAATTTTTATATTTATCTTTAAAACGAAAATTTTTACTTATATTTATATGTATTTTAAATAATATGTCACATGATTGTTTACGTGTAGTTCATATCAAGACACAAAGAGTGCATCCGAAAATATATAACCATGAAAAATTAATTTCGTAAATGTTTATTTTTGTAAAATATTTTTTTTAAATAAATTTTAAAATTTATTTTATTTCATTGATATTCTAAATATAATAAAATATGACAATTATAATATAAAATATTTTATAAAAATATTTTTGCGATTTAAAAGCATATTAAAAATATTTTTGCAATATCATGTCATTTAAAATGGGAGTCAAAAAAAACAAAACAATTATTAATAATCATAAATATTATAACACATTTAGATTTTAATAAATTATAGATAATAAAAATTATATAATTATAATGTTTAAAAATATATTTTTTGTAATATTGATATAATAAAAAATTATTTATAACAAAAAAATAACTTTTTTTAAATCTTTTATATAAATTTAAAAATATTTAAATATATATAATATTATATCAATATATGTACATATATTCTTTCTTTCTTTATAAAATATTGTTTAAATTTATTTATAAATATATATTAAAATTTTATAAATAATATTTGAATTTAGTGAAAAGAATATGTTAAAAATCAAAAAAATCAAAAAATGTTAAAAATCAAATAATAAAAAATTAATAAAAACTTTTATCAAATAATAAATTTCTTAGAATGGCTGAAAAGTCTGGATGTGGTGAATTACAACAATTGGTTCAAGAAGAGGAATGTGAAGAACCATCGAGTCAAGGTGGAGAAGCTACACCACCTTCTACACCAGCAAGATCTCTTCATCCAAGTAAAAATGATACACGTAGTTCTCATATATCGGTATGAATTTAATATTAGTTATCTTATTAAAGCATCTTATATTATTTATCTTATTAAAGCATAACTAATATTATTTATAGTAATATTATTTATATGATATATAATTATTATAAGTTTTAATATTATTTAAAATTTTTATTTGATATCTTATATGATGTACAAATATTATAAAAGAATAATGTACAAATATTATATTCTTTATAATTATAAAAGAAGTAATAATATTATTGCAGCAAAAAACTTATATATCATTTTTTAAAATAACTATTTATTAATTAATTTTTTTATTTTATTTTTTAATTTATTTATTTTTTTTATTTTTTTATTATTTTTTTTATTATTATGTTTTGTTATTACATTTTAATATGATATAAAACTACCTCAATAAAAAAATAAAAAATTTTTCTATAAAAAAAATTAATAAATTAGTAGATTAATAATATATATAAAAATAATGATGATAATTATGTTGCATATTAAAGAAATAAACATTGTAATATAAATTTAACAAAGAATATATAAAATAACAAAATTTATCAACTTGACTAAATTGATTAAAAATTAATGGATAACATAATGTCACAAAATAGATAATTCATTTTAGTCTATTTTAAAAAATATAAATCATATTAATGATATTTCTTTTAATATTGTATCAAATATATCAAATAATTATCAAATATATATTTAATATTATCAAATATATATTATAATAATATAAGTCTAAAAGAAAATGAAATTATAATATTACATTATTTTCAATTAACCATGAATTTCAATTAAATTTTTAAATATATTTATTATTAAATAATAATTATTTATTAAATATAATAATAAAGCTAACATAATATATAATATAATATTAAGATTAAAAATATAATATATAAATAAATATAATATATAAAAAAATATAAATATATAAATAAACCTGCTTTTTTTTTAAATACCACAATATAATATAATAATATTTTTAAAATATTATTTGTATAGATTTTTAATATATATAAAAATATTAAATAAAAATATAATAAAAGATTTAAAATAGATTTACAAAAAAAATAAATTTCTTAATTTGAATTAAAAAATTATCTTTTTATTATTTTTTAAAATAGAATAAATATTTTATTTTTCTCATTTTTTTAAAATAAAATTCAAATATTTTTTTTAAATTTTTCAAATTATTTATATTTAAATATTTCATACTCTAATATTTTTTATTAATTTAATTCTTTCCTATGTAAATATATATACATTATCTGTATATATATTTTTATGAAATAATACATTTAGATTTATAAATTAATTTTAATTGTAAATATATATAAAATATGTAAAATTAATTAGATAAACTTATTTAGATAAATATATTGTTTATAAGTACTGCTAATAAATTTATATATAGTATAGAAATTTATATATTATTTTAGCAACAAGTGTTGTGGGAAACAAATATACAAACATCACCTATTGTTAGTAAAGGAAGTTCTGGTCAAGCAACAAGTCAAGGATCTATGATTTCTGGTCGAGCCGTAAATCTTTCAAATCATAGTAATCAGTCTCGATTAATGTATATGAATGAGAAAGAAAAACAAAAATCACATCGGCCAGAATTATCAAAAATTAATCGTCAACATAGAGGTAATTTTATTTTTTATAATAAAATATTATTTAAAATAGATTTCTAAGTATCATTTAAAATTTATTACTATAGTATTCATATATTGAGTATTCTAAAAATATTTGCAACAATATAAAAAATATTTTTTTTATATTATTTTTTAATAATATATAATGTTATATATTGTATAATTTATTTATATTATTATGAAATTCTTATAAAATAAAATATTAAAATAATATTATAGTTAATAATAAAAAATTTTTTTTTTAAATTAATAATAAATTATAATTTTTTTATATACTTTTTATTTTTAAGTTTTTTTAAGTTTTCATTATATTTTTTGGTTGTGTTTTGGTGTCATAAAATAAAGCTATGGCACCATGCAAACATCATTGCTTTTTGTCAGAGGTTCCTGATGTTCGACGTATGGAACAAGCTTTATTACAGCTTTTAGAAGATTTTCATAGTGGCAATTTACGAGCATTTGGTATGTAAAATATGTATTTAAACATATTTTAGCTTATATATAAAATTGAAATGCTATTTTAATACAGGAAAAGATTGTAGCATGGAACAAATGACAGAAATACGAGAACAACAAGAGCAATTAGCCAAACTTCATTTTGAGTTAGGTCAACGACAAGGAATTGGTGGAGATCAATCAGGTCTCAGACATTCAAGTGCAAATATGGATAATTTATTGGAATGTTTGCAAGAACTTAGTGTTTGTATTGAAAAATTACATAGCAAATAAATATTTATAATATACATATATAAAAATTTAAAAAAAAAATTTAAATAGAAATATGAACATCGATATGATATTATAAAAATATGAATATTTTATAGAATATTTTCATATTTTAAAAATCTTTTATAATATTGTTTTTATATATAATTGTATATTTAATTTTTCAAATTATGAAATCTTGAATTTTTTGTTTTAAGCTACTTATTTATTTAAAAATTTCTCTTAAAATAATAAATTATAATATTATTTGATAGTATTTAATAAACAATAAAATATAAATAATGCTATTAATTAATTATTTATTCTATTAAATTAAATTTGATATTTATTACTTGTATATTTATTTATTTTTATCAAAACTATATATATATATATATAGAATAAGGTTGGATAGATAATATAAAGGCAATCCGTAATTTTTTTTTAAAAATTATTTAATTTAAAATTTTATCGAATTAAAAAAAAAAGATAAATATAAAATTTTTATAAGATAATATAAGATATAATATATTTTTTTATTTCAAGACCATTCTTTAAGAAAATTAAATTTAAAAATTCATTGAATTATGCGAATATCTAATTACTTTTGTTTAATTTCGATTTTCTTAAAAGTAAAAACTTAGAGAAAGAAATTTTTAATCTAAGAAATTTTAAATCTAATATTTTTTTAAAAACAAATCCTTAAAGAAAAGAATTTTATTTTTTTTTTTAGCTTTATATTGTGTGATTATATCTTTTGTTTAATTTTCATGTTTTTTATATATATCTCTTTTAATTTTAATAAATATTAAAGAATATAAATATATTATTTATGACTATTTTATTTGATACCTTATATAATATATAAAATGTATTAAATTGAACATTTAAATATATGTTAATTACTTATATATTATAAAATAAATACTAAAAATTTTTATTTCCAAAAATAAATTATAAAATAAAAATTATGAAATAAAATTTTATTTTTTTAACATACTTTTCTAAAATTTTTAAAACTTGATATCTTTAAATATTAAAATATTAAGTTTAAAATATTAATATAATTTAAATGAAAAAAAGTAAATTTTATTTATTTATATTTTTCAATCATATTTTTTTTTGAAACTTTTAAGTTCATTTTAAAATATAGTTAATTAAACAATTTATTCCTAAATAATTCAATAAAGACAATATATTTTCATTAGTAATTCAAGAAAGGCAAACTATTAATAGTTCGATATTGTAAGTATAAAAACACTGTACTTGTGTAACAAATGAATATATTCATTTATTTGTATTATTATAATTATATTTTATATATAAAATATAAATACTATATGAACTTATATTTAAAATAAGGTTAATATATTTTTTAATGAGAAACAATTTGATCCTTTAAATTTTTATTTCATTAATATTAAAAATGTTATAAAAATGATATATAAAGTAAGTTGTTTTACGTAATTAAATTGTATTTTAAAATAAATGAAGCACGCTTAAAGGTCACAAAACAATTGTTTTAAATTGTGATTATTAATTCAACAATTTAATTGTAAAATAAAATCTGTTGTAACGCACATAACAAAATCAAATTTAAAAAAACATAAGTTTTATGATAAAAATTTAATGTAATTTTAATTTTATAATCTTCAATCAAATATCAATTAGTTTTAAACATTCGGAAGTTTATAGACAGTAGTCATTTCCGTTACCTTGCAGTATCAAAACTATATTTCGTACGAAAGATTATTGATGTCATGTAGTTAATTTTTTTGGATATGCAATAAAAGGAAACAATCAGTTGAATTTAGTTCTATTTAAAAAGGTGAAACTTCCATTTATTTCATTACATCTGTTAAATAGGACTAATCTTCAATGTTTTCTTTCCAACCTCATAATCAGGTTTGTATTATTATAATATTGATGAAGTTATAACCATACAAAATCAAATTTAATAGATAGCTCATTATATATAATTTTAAATTTTATAATATAATATATAACATATTTTATAATATATTAAATATATATTAAATTTATTTTTTAAAAATATTTATATATTATAATTTTAAATATACTATATTAATAAAAATTTTCGAAATTTGCATTATCTTATATTTTTATTAAGAACACAGTTTTTATTTTTCTTATTTTACATTTTTTTACATTATTTTTTATTTTTATTTTATTTAATATTACAAATCACAAATTATTAATTAATATTAAATTGCTATTTAATAGTAAAATATTTACTTAAGAAGAGATATTATTATTTAACATTTTTAGGTGTTATATCACCTGGCACAATTAACTTCAGTAGTTAGTCCAAAATCTACATCATTTTCAGTTAAAGTTAAAAAACAAAATGAATTTAAAAAATCTATGGATGATATTTCCTTTAGTAATTTTTCAGAAGTAAGCTATTATGGTAATGTATTATATAAAATGATAATGATGATTTATTAAATATATATATTATATTTCAGGCTACTAAGAATTATATTGATAAGTTAATAGACAAATTAAAAATATGTGATGTAATTGCAATGTTTGATATAAAAACAAATAATATTTTGGTAGTATTAGATAAATTTTCCACAAAAATTTGTAAGAAAAATTTAGAAAAAAATAATAAGTGGAAAATATCAGATATATCAGAATTGAATTTCAAAGAAAACAGAAAAAAATATCATAATTCTTATTATCAATGTACGAAAGAGATTATTTTACCTACCTTACCTAGAAAATCATCTAATTATCATATACAAATTCGTAATTTTAGAACAAAACGTAATGTAAATGTTGAATTAGAAAAAAAGGCATCATTTGTAAATAAATTTAAAAACTTGTTTGGTCATTTTTCTGGAACAGTAAGATTATATATTATATATTATATTATTTATATTAATATTTTAAAAATATCATAAATAATTTTTTTATTTCATAGAATATAGGATATAGAGCAAATATTTTGAAAGAAAAAGACTTGACAGCAATTAAAAATTTATTCAATAATCAAACATCAGTAGAAGAATATAGAAAAATTATATTAGCTTTCATTGAAGGATATGAAGCAGGACTAGCACGTCAAACATATCCTTATTTTGGATGGTTTAAAGTAATGTGTACTTTAATAACAGGAACTATATTTGTAATGTTTTGGTATGGAGGTATGTAAATTTAGAGATTTAATGAAATTTTTCTTTTTTATTCATAATAATATAATAACTATTTTGATAGATATATTTTAATATTATTTTATAATAGTTATGTTTTATTATTATCAAAAATAATATGTTGCTTTAAATATAATAAATAAAAAAATTATAATATTCTGACAATTAATGAAAAATTCAACTCAAAAGAAATATATTATTTATATATTAATTATTTGTACATAATTATTTTATAAATAAACAAACATTAGATTAATATTTAAATAATATTAATATGTTTTAGATTAATAATAATAATAATCCATTTTTTCTTGTAGTTTATTTAGTAGGAAGTGGATTACGATTTTCAATGGATGGTATTAAATTTAGACCAGAAACAACAGATATAACTTTCAATGATGTTAAAGGAGTAAGTAATTCATTCTTAGAATTTTAATATTAATAATTTTTTTTCATCTCATTATTTATAATTTATTTATTTATATATAATTAGGTTGCAGAAGCTAAACAAGAATTAAGTGATATTGTCGAATTTTTAAAAAATCCAGAAAAATTTTCTGCACTTGGTGCAAAGCTACCTAAAGGTGTATTATTAGTAGGACCACCAGGAACAGGAAAGACATTGTTAGCTAGAGCAGTAGCTGGTGAAGCTGGTGTACCATTTTTTCATGCAGCTGGACCAGAATTTGAAGAAATTTTAGTAGGACAAGGTGCACGCAGAATGAGAGATTTATTTAGTAAGTTATAATAATATATATTGAAAAAATATTCCAATTATTAAATAAAAATTAATTAAATAAAATTTAGAAAGTTGTTGAAAATATTATTTATATTTTTTACTTTAATTTTCTTTTATATAATTGATTATATTATGAATCATTTATAATCTATTTATTTTAATATATAAGCATATATATATTGAAAATTTTTATTTAAATCTATTTATGATTTAATGTTATGATTATGCCATAAAACTATTTCTAATGATATCTGTTTATATATTTATATTATAATTTAATAAATGTTCTAAGTAATTGTATTACATCAAATATTTTTTTTATTTTAAAATTATAAAACAATGTGTTCTATATAAAATAAAAATTATTCATTATTATTTTTATTTTAAATTTTAATTTAAATTTTAAATTATTTTAAATTATAATTATAATTAATTATAATATTTCACAAAATATTAATATTAACATATAACATTATTTTATATTATGATATGCAATTGTGTGCAAATGAAAATTTAACTTCAACAAATATTATAACTCATTCATAGTTTATTACTATTATTTTTTCAGAAGCAGCAAAAGAAAAAGCACCTGCTGTAATTTTTATAGATGAAATTGATTCTGTTGGTGCAAAACGAACAAATTCAGCTCTCCATCCATATGCAAATCAAACAGTAAATCAATTACTTACAGAAATGGACGGGTAAATTAAAAATTCTATTTTATTTTTTTGCAATATATAGGATGATCTTAGCAATTAATATGAAATTAATTTAGGATTTTATGTATGAAAAGAAGGAAATTGGTAGAAAAAAAAATGAAGAAACTATTAAAAATTATTTCTCATTATAATATAATTTTTTTTCTAACTAATTATTCTATAATAGTATTATATATATAGTATTTATAAAAATATAGTATTTATAATAATATATAGTATTTATAAAAATAGTATATAGTATTTATAAAAATATATAGTACTATATAGTATTTATAAAAATATATAGTATTTATGTTAATTGATTTTCAAATTATTTTTTTTTTTTAATTTAATCATATATTATTGTTTTAAAAAATTTTTTATTATTTTTCTCAATATATTTTTTTTTATTATTTCATTACCGAAGAAAACCAATTTACAAAATAATACAATATAAATAATATATATATATATATATATATATATATATATGTTATATTTAATTACATGGAAGTTAAATGATTTAATAATGAAGTAGCATGAATAAATACTAATTAAATAATTCAATTTTTTCTTCTCTTCTCTGTAGTTAATTTTATTTTTTCATTAAAATTTATTTTAAAATTTTTAAATTATCAATTTCGATTATCATAATTTATAATTATAATATATTAAATTTAATATTGACATTATGATTTATCATTTATCAATAATTTTTTTTATATTTGTAGATTTCTTCAAAATGAAGGAGTTATAGTATTAGGAGCAACAAATAGACGTGATGATTTAGATAAAGCATTAATGCGTCCTGGTCGTTTTGATGTTGAAGTTGTAGTTGATATACCAGATTATTCTAGCCGAAAAGAAATTTTTGATTTATATTTATCAAAAATATTAACACGAGATGTTGATACAAGTTATTTAGCAAAATGCACTGTTGGATTTACTGGAGCTGATATAGAAAATATGGTAGTATTTTTTTAATTATATATCTTTTCATCTAATACTTTAATTTCTTATGTGATCAATTTATGTATAAAATAAAAATAATAAAAAGATTAGAAGATAATAAAAAAAATAAAATCTTGCTATAAAATATACAATTCAAAATTAAAATTTTTTTAATTTTTCAAGTTATTTACATGTGATTATTTTTCTTTTATTCTAGAATGAACTATTCAATTTATTTATAATAAAAAAAAAGTATTTTTTTATTTTTATTGATTATTAGAGATTAATTAAAAATTAATTCTAAAGTTTTAAATCAAATTAATTTCATTATTGATTTAATTTTAAAAGGTAAATCAAGCAGCTTTAAGAGCTGCCATAAATGATGCTGAATACGTTTCAATGAAACATTTAGAATATGCTAGAGATAAATTAATTATGGGTCCAGAAAGAAAATTAAAAATTAATGATACCGAAACTAATAGTATTACAGCATATCATGAAGCAGGACATGCATTAGTTGCATATTATACTAAAGATGCACCTGCATTGCATAAAATTACTATTATGCCTCATGGACATTCTTTAGGACACGTAAGTATTATAATATATATATATTAGCGATTTTATTCTATTGATATTGTTATAAAATTTTTAGAAATAAATTATATCTAAATGTTTATTTTTTTTCTTAATATAATAATTCATAATTATTATCTTATTTTCTTAATAATATATATATATATATATATACAGAATAAAAATGCGATATATTTACGATATATTAGATCAGTTTTTTTTAAAAATGATAAATGTTTTAAAAAGATAATAAAGAAAAAAGTTTTAACATTTTTTATGATGAACATACAAGAATTTTTTATATTTATAAATGTAAAAAAAAAATCATATATATATAATATTATTCAAGAAATGAAAATGAATTCAATTTTTTAAGAAATATCATAAATTTGTTTATGCCACATGAAAATCAAAAAAAAAATATATTAAAATAAATTTAAACATGTATCATATTATGGCATTTAAAATCAGACAATGTCAGAAATGAATGAAATAAATTGAATTTTATAATATTCCATTTATAATATTCCATTTAAAAAATTTCATTTTTGTTTCTTAAATAATACTGCAAATATGAAAAATTCATATACATTATTATGTTTGTCATAAAAAACATTAAAAATTTTTTCTTTATCATCCTTTTCAAAAACTTATCATTTTCAAAAACATTGGTCCAATATATTGAATATTCTGTATATATATATATATGTGTATATATATATATATTTATAGACTGCATTTTTGTCTAACAAAGATCAAATTCATATAACAAAATCAAAATTATTGGCTCAAATGGATAGTGCAATGGGTGGTCGTGCTGCAGAAGAATTAATTTTTGGTCCTGATAAAATAACAGCAGGAGCACAAAGTGATTTTAAGGTATTTTCAGTTTATTTTTAAGTTAATAATTTTTTTCATATTTATACATATGTACATTATAAAAATTAAAAATTAAATATCTAGTTACAAATGTTTCTAATATTATTTATATATAACAAAATAAAATATCATATAAGAAAATAATATATTATATTATATAATCATAGATAATTATATTTCTTAGGCTGCAACTTCTATCGCAGAAGAAATGGTAAATTTATATGGCATGTCTGAAAAAGTTGGTTTTGGAGTTCGCATGGGAAATCGAACAGATGGATATCCATCAGGTCCGAACGCAAATGATCTTAGTGATAATGAAGTGAAACGTCTTTTACAAGTAAATATTGCCATCATATGATGTTAATTCCATGGCATATAATATTCTATAATATATACATTAAAATATTTTTTATTTTAGGAATCATATGAACGAGCAAAAATGATATTACAAAAACATGCAAAAGAACTAAAAAAAGTAGCAGATGCTTTGCTTAAATATGAAACATTGAGCTCTAAGGATGTAGAAGCTGTAATTAATGGAGAAAAAATTTCAACTGAAACTTTAAAGAATCAATCACGAATTATAGATCCATCTGAACATGTATTATAATTACCGTACTAAGATTCAATTTAAAATAATAAGCAAAATAAATTATTTGGTGCAGTATCGATGTTGCATTTTACAATTAATATTTTATTATAATAACCATGGATGCAGAATTATACAATTATACAATTTTAATTAAAATGTATTAGATTTTTCAATTGAAAACTTTGTATTAAATTACTCTTATTTTTTTTAATATATTGAAATTTATATAATAATTAATGAAAATTTATTTATCATTATCATTTTAAAAAATTTCTAAAAACAAAATAATATATAAATATAATAAAAAGTGATATATAATGTATTATACATAATTATATTTAAAAGTAAAATTGTATATAATTATGTATTGTAATGTAAAAATTGTTATATTGTTTAAAATTTATAAGAATAATTTTACAATTTTAAAATTTTAACAAAATATAATTCTGCAAAAAAATTTATTTTTTATTTATAGAAAATATATTAGTTATATTAATTTAAATTTTATTATTTGCAACATTGAATGGGTAATATCTTAATTCGTAATATAATTATATTTTGATTGATAATATAATAATTTTTTATATTAACAAATTTATTAATTTAAGATTTTATATAAGAAAACAAATTATTCTCAAAAAAATATTTTTAATAAATCCTTTTTTTTATAAATATTAATATAATTAAATTTAAAATGAATTTAAATTTCATTTACGCTAATTATTAAGTAATATATTTTAAAGAATAATATCTAACTTTTATTATCATGCAATTATGTTTGGTTGAATTTTGTTTTCGTTTAAAATATGTATACAAAATATTTAAAAAAAAATTAATAATATTAAGGCCATATAAGAATTAACATTTTATTTACCATATAGATATAAATTATACAAAATTATATGTTACATGTACTCATACATGTTTTATGTTTAATCTATTTTCTTATTATATTTATAGTACGTTTTGATATGACTAAAATTTATTTGACATTGCTTCTTTTTCTTTTCTTAAAAATATAAAGTTTGAAATATTAATTAAAAAACTCATAAAATCAAATTAAAATTATTAAAATAAGAAGCTATAATATTCTAATAAATCTATGTTTTGAATAAATAATTTGTATAAAGTATATTACATTTATATGTGAGCAAATATAAACCAAAGGAAATGATCTGTAATATATAATTCTGTAAGATTAAGATACATATATACAATAAAAAAATGTACAGAAAAGATCATTTATAGAAGTATTCATACAAATATCACAGTATTTATTATCTTCAAGAAATCACAATTAAAATTCTTCAAATAATTTAATGCAGGATAAACAAAATTTGATAATCTGGAATATCTTAATTGTTTATAATAATTGTTTATATTAAAAAATTTCATATAAAAGTTGGTCTTAAGAAGCACATTTTTGATATTATTAATTTTTATAAATCGATATATAAAATCGATTTTGATTTTTAAATGGAATTATATAATTTTTTATTAATGCAACATGTTATTTTCTATAAAAAAATATTAAATTATATATGTTGAAAAATCATTAATTTTATTTATAGAGATATTTTAATTTAAATTATATAAAATTTGAAATATGAAAAATAATGAAAATACGAACAAGTATCATTTTGCGTATTCTCATTTTTCATATAAAGTCTAAAATTCAAATTAAAATATCTTTTAAACTAATATTTTTTTGATATAAATAACTTAATATTTTTTGTAGAAAATAATGAGCTGCATTGAATAATGTATTCAAATATAAATAATTTCATTAAAAAAAAATTGATTTTCCTTTAAATATTATCCAATAAAAAAACTAATAAATCAAAAACTATCAGAATATACGCTCTTTTCAATTTCTGTTTAAAATATTTTTTAATTATATTTTAATATTAATTAAAAAGAAATAAGATATTTTATGAGCAATTTCACGAGTTATTTTGTTCACCCTATATACTAAAAGATTAAAAAACTAGTAATGAAATATGAATTCAAAAAATTTTATTTCATAGTGAACGAAATAGAAAATGAATCAAATATTGAGATGTATAATTTTATTTTGATGTAAAAATACCTAAAATAAAATAAAAATTTGTTCATATTAATATAAATTTTTCAGTAATTAATTTTTTTAAAACATAAAAATTACAATTACTGACATGTACAATATAATAGAAATATATAATATTAATTGAACAAAAAGAAAAATAATTCCAAATATTATTAAAAATGTTTATATGATATATAATTTAAAAATAGTTTTTTTAAAATAAATATTTCACAAGAATAAATTTAATATCCAATTTAAAATAAAATAATTCTATGATATAAAATTTCATATTACTTAAAAAAAAAAATTTCCGCGAAAAAATAATGGAAATTTATCATTACTTTATCAGGAATAAAGGGAACTGCATTTGTTATGTTTCTTTTTAATGATTTTTTTTGCACTTTTTTTTTTTACTAAAAAAGAATTTTTATTTACAAAGCAAAATAAATTGCCAGTGACACTAACACATGCAATAGGAATATCGTTTTCCTATTTGCTTGATTTAGTCTACCTGACATTCGATCATACAAAATAGGTAGAGAAATTTTTTTTTTTTTTTTTTTTTTTTTCCATTAACGAAGCAAAAGGATCTTGAAGAATCAAAAAAAACGATCCTTCGAAGATCAATAAGCCTCAAAACGACAGTAAAGCCGTATAGTATCGCCAGGTCTATTTTTTTCATTGTTGAAAGTAATACAAAATCTTTGACAAGAAACAAAACGCAGATCGTTTAATGTGGCAAGATTACGTATATTATAAATATATTTGACGGAAAATAAGCAAGGCGAGTTTTTTTTCTCTTTTAAATTATTAATAAAATCAATCTACAAGAAACAATATTAATTTTATCCATATTTTCTTTTGGTTTTTCCGTGCAAATATATTTCATTTTTCTCTTGATTATATAGGATAATATTCATTCATGATGACGTTAAAGAATAGAAAACTCGAATTAAATCAATTTGAATCATATTTTAAAAATTAAAAAGAAAAAAATATCTTTGTATTAACTTATGATCGATGGATCTTGTTTTATGAAAATTATTTCATTCTACGTATTCCTACGTATTCCTTATGATAATCGATAAATTATTGCATTCTACAATTACGACATATAATATTTTACTGATCTATAAAACTGTTCTACCCCATGCAATATTGTTATATCCGAATAATTATTTATTTGTACTCCATTTTTTCTCCATCGAAATTTATAGTTCAATTCGAGAAAAAAAAATTGTTAAACAACATAAAAAAATAATTATATAAAATTTTTGTTATGTTTTATTATTAAATTGTATATGATAGAATATATATAAATAAAAAATTATTTTAAAAAAATATATAAATATTCTACAAATTTAATTAATTTTAATTAATAAATATTCGATGGAGGGAAAAATACAGTGCAAAGTTAGATTTAATTATACTATGCCCATTTAAATAATCTTGTCTCATCAACGTATATTCGTTTTTTTTGAAATAACATAATATTTAAATGTTTTATATAGACAAGATCATCATCATTATTATTTTGTTGTTTAAATATAACTATATCTATTGACTGTTCTTGTAAATATGAATGTATATATGTTTCAATATAATTTGTTTCCGTTGTTTTGTTTTATTTTTTTTTTTTCTTTTTTTCTTTTTTTTTATAAATCGGTGCTGTTAGATTTCTAGATACTAGTATCAATTTTTTAGTATCAATTTTGACAATTTCTTATATTGTTAATTTGAATCGATAATTTTATAATTTTTTCTCTTCTCTTTTCTTTATTTTTTTTTTTTTTTTTGACAAATACAGAATAATGTACAATTATTGTACATTATAATTATTTCGTAAAAATGCTTCTCATCTTTTTTCATAAATATCGATATTCACATCTAGATGAATTCATATCGTAAGTCAAACAGCACAGACAACCCTGATTACACGATAATATCGAATAATTCCTACTTAAAATCTTTGTGCGTTACAACAACAAGTAATATCATAGTACATATTCCTTTTTACTTATGAGTATAAATAGCTGTATTATTATAGAAATTTCCAAGATCTTCGATCATTTGGTCAAAGTAATGGAAGTTATTTATTTATGTTTAATAACTTCCTATACTTGCTCGATTTATATTTTTCATTAATTTTTCTTTCATCATTTTTTTTTTCTTTCATTTCACAATCTAATCGAGTCCTCTTTTCTCTTCGTCCATTTAATTAATTGCTAGTTTCAAATCACTACTTGGTTCGACGAATGTTTCTTTTTATATTTGTACAATTCACAACTCGCCTTACAGTATGATTACCGTCTTATTAGTTGTTTAATAGTTTAAAATATTTCAAACTACGTTATAAATCATTTCATAGAAAGAATGTGTTACTCTCACTGTATTTCAGGTTGCGTGGGAAATTAATGTTTTTTTGTTGCTTATAAATGTGTGATGTAATTATCAGAAATATTTATTAACCTTTTGAAGTATTTATTTTTTTTTTCATTTTTTTTATCTGCGATCTTATTCCGCATTTGAATAATTTGAATCCAAATATAAAAATAAATTTATTACGTTGGCACAATATTCCTTACAACGCTCTATGTTTTTTCAATAACATTCAAAAAATTTCTTTTGATTTTCTATTCTTAATTTATTATTAAAAATTTATGATATGCCGAAAAATTACTTTTATTGAAAAAATTTTCGTAGATATTTTAAAAATTGCTTTTCAAACTATCTAATCATTATCTTAGATTGATGAATACTTCAGAAGGTTAATAGAAATGTGCAGATTATATTTCAAATTCTTGATTAACATTATGAATAACATTATCTAGATTCCCACATATAATTAGTTACGGTTCATGAAATGGCGATTAAAAACCGGTATTAGCAATGTAATGCCTTATATGATAATAACATAAACCAAAAAACGTATTCGAAATATAATCTGAGCTTACAATATTATGAAAAATTAACAAAATAAAAACATATAAACTATTTTCATATTTTAAATAAAAAATATAAATTGCAAATAAATCATTATTTTTAATTTATTTTCTTTTATCCTTTTTTATTGTCACAATAATGGGTAAATTATTAATTATTAACAAGTTAAAGATTAACGAGAAGATTTGGTTTATGCTATTAACATATCAATAGTAACTTTCAAAGAACAAGATTTCACAAAAATCATACTACATAATATTTTACATGGTGTTAATATATTCGTAACGCCATATAATTTTTATAGAATGATAATATAGAATTCTTGCAAATGCCATGCATTCGTGATTATTTGCGAGTAAATAACATTTACCCAATATTTTTATAAAAATCTAATACTTTACGACATGAAGCGCACCATTTAAAACTTCAACGTGAAAAATAATTTTAAGTGATAAAATTCATTCAACTGTGATCGATCGTACCATATCCATTTTCACGTGGATTTTTTACGATCTATCTTTTTTTGCTTTAAAAGCTAAGTAACCACGATGTGTTAAGAATAAAAATTGATTAAATAACTATCCAATTCATAAAATTCTTGATTAAGAGCGCCATAGAAAAATATAAATTGGCGGTGTATTTATGGTAATTCGAATTTCATTGACGAACAAAACGACATACCAGGAAAACCCGCCATTGCAATAATTATTTAGCACTATTATCGATGTAGAATCCAGTACATATCATAAATACGCAATGTTATATTTTTTGAAGTTTTTTTTCATTTTATTTTTTGTTTAAAACAAAAGTGCTCAAACTTCAATTACTAAATTGTACGAATTTTAATTAATTTTTGAAAGATTTAATTAATATTAAATATAATAATTTGGAATCATACTTAAAAAAAGCTTATGATAATTTTCAGTTTAATAAGTATATTAATAATAAAATCTAAAAACATAGAATATATAATAAGAAAAGAAAAAATATGAAAAAATGAATAACATGATATTACGAAGTTTGAATACTTCTGATCTAAAATGTGATGTTTCATCAATTAAATATAAATTTGACAAATATATACGTACAAATATAAGATAAAATAAAACATTTACAAATTTACATATTTGCTCTTTGACAATCTTCTAATTTTCTAGTCAAAAAGAGCATATTACATACTGGGTTCAATACCGATTGTTATGTAAAAAGAAGCTCACCAATGTCCAGCAGGTGATCGTAAATATTTCTTAGAAACGCTTGAATAACAAAGTCGCAATAACGCGTTCTTAAATGACTTAGAAACAAACGTTTCGAAACGACGAATATAAAGTATTTATATAAAATCAACTTCCACTTATTCGAATCTCAAATACTTCACAGCGATAATCGCTCCATTTGAGCAATTTCTTTGTCATATTTTTTACACTTGTAAACTTAATGTTCCACCAAAGATATCTAAAACTTCACTGAAGAAGACATTTATACTTTTTAGTTTCATTAGTGACAAAATATATATAATGTTCAGAAATTTATGTTTGCATCACAGTGACTTTTTTTTACTTTAAAAAAATAAGCAATATAAATCTAAGAAGAATATAATTCTTCATTTTAAATTATAAATAGTAGTGGTAATTAGATTAAAATTACATATAATTTTGTAGTCAACTTTTTTAAAAGTATTTTTAAAAGTATTTTTTTTATATGAATTTTCCAGTATGTTGCTTTCATTATTATATTTGTACAATACTGCAATTAAAAAGATAAATTAATTCTGATAATATTTTTCTTATTATATATTATATAGATAATAAAAATTTAAATATCCTGATAAATATCCTTACAAATGATAAATTCATATTTAATAAATATAAACAAAATAAAATTTATTTTAATAAAAACTTAAATTGATTTAACTTTATGTTAATTTTATATAATCACTGTGATATAAATTATTTGATATTACCACTGAGATTTGTTCATTAATTATTTTATACTGCCACTATAATGCTTTGCATATTGAAATGGAATATTTATACAAAGTATTATTATCATTATAGAATGTTGTCATGCATACAATTTAAAAATTATTTTCTCAACTTTTGATAGATCACTATACAAAATCACAAAAAATTCATGAATTATTTTTGTATAATTCATGTATTTATTTTGCATATTTCAACGATTAGGCTCTGTCACTTCATTAAACAAAGGTGTCAATGAATCAACATCTTGTAATCCATCAAAATTACCAAGTGTATCTAAATCATTTGTTTCAGTATCAGTTTCTCCAAGAAAATTAGCTTCAAGCAAATCCACAACATTTCTACACAAACTGTTAGAAGTAGATTCATTAGCAGTTTCATTGTGCAAATTTAAAGAGTTCAAAGTAGGACTTGAAAGCATAGGTTCATTAGTTTCCTGATACGTTTCTTGTGATTGAACAGTATGCAATGGCGTGGAAGGATATGATCTTGATCCATTACTATCTTCCGTATAAGATGGTGTATATGTTGATACTGGCACAGGTAATGGTGTATTAGGGTAGGAGCGTGACTGTATTATTTTCTGTAAAGCTCCACCTACTGGAATATCAAGTACATTTGATGGATCTAACATATCTTCTTCTGATAAGTTTAAGTTGGAATTTGGTAAACCATCTAGCACTATTGAATTATTTTCCATTAATCCTTCTTCTGTAGATTGCTCTGGTATAATTTGCAAACTCTGAGTTCCTTCTTCATCTAAAATATTTAATATATTTGTTATGTTTTCAGGTGTAATTTCTTTATCACTCATTAAGAAATTTTGATCATCCGATATAAAATTTGGATCAACATCATCAAGTAAATATGTTGAGGGTCCTTCTGATTGACTCATTGATCCAAAATCATTGAATTCACTAGGTACCGGTGTAGGTGCTATAGAACTGTTTGTAGATGGATTAAAACTCTGACTTTGAAAAGACGATAAGCAATGTTGTGTCGAAATAGGTGACATTAATGCAGGATTAACCATTCTATGTAATGGAACTGATTGTGATCTATAAAGTTCATTGGTAAATTGTTTATTATTATGAAATAATTCACTAATTTCTTGATCAGGTTGATTTTTTTGATAAACATTTTTAATTTCTTGCAAATTTTCCTGACTTGGATAATTAATAAGTAATTGCTTTTGAGGTGCTAAATCAGAAGATAAAAATGCAGCACACTGTGATCCTTGTCCTTCTCTTTTTGTAACTGAAATTTGAGTTGAATTACTATCAACTTGCACTTCCGATGATTTAGTAGAAATTAACGGTAATTGCGGTGTAGATGATGTTTGTCTAACTAATTCCGGACCACTTGTAGGAACAACAAAGGTATCGTTTTTACTAGTATAAGGCATACTGCAAGATATTGAACGTGATAAAGATTTATGAACACGAGCTCTAGAACTACTTGCTTGCAAATTACTTCTCGAACGTGGCACAGGTGTATTTCGTGGTGAAACAAATGGACTGGCATTTGCAGAGTTAGATTTGGAAGCACGACCATTAATAGGAGAATGTGGGCCCGGCGATATTGGTGTAAAATTAAATATTCGACGACGTGTATTAGGACTTTGTGGAACTGTATTAGTAATAGTATTTGAATCTTGGACATGTTCTATAACATTTGTTTCAAAACTAACTCTACGTCTGGTATTATTTTGATTCGAATGGTTTAATAAAGTTGGTAATATTAAATTATGTTTTTGAGTAATTTCACGTTTTTCAACATTTTGTCTAATGATAGTAGCAGGTAATACATCAGGTGCATGTACAGTTCCTCCTTTTAAATTCTGTTGTAATATTAATCTCAATTGAGAAACTTTATCAGATCTTGATATTTGTTCATCAATAGTAATGGTGTTTGCTTCCACATCTGAACTCGATGAATTGCTTTGTTGAAAATACTGTAATAATTCCTCCTCTTGTTCTTGAGAGTTGTTACCTCCATTCAAATAATCATCTAAAGCATCCGAATCAATAGAGCCAAGTTTTTCAGTTTTATCTGCAAGATTTGAATTTTCTTGCAATAATCGAATTTGATCTTTAGTTAAAATTGTAGATTCTTCTGCACTTGAACTAGACTCAAAACTAGTACGACAACCATTCAATTTTATACAACTTTTGGAACATGTTGATTCATTATCACAGTTTTTAATAGATTGATTATTAACTTCATTTGTTTTACACTTGGTAGGCTTCAGATTACCAGCTAGTATTACTGAAATCTTCCTGGGACGTTGTATAGATGTAAGTTTAGGCAACAACATATTGGAATGCTCTACATTCTCTTGTATCTGCTGTTCTGTAAGTTTTGTTTGTTTCTCAGGACTTGTTTCTGATGGTTGACTCAATACATTGGCACGCTTTCTGGAATTTTTAGGTTTGATATCTCTCTGTTTATTTACGCAGTTGGTCATTACTACACTAGGGTTGCTATTATTCTGTATTTCTTCAATTGATTGTACCACTATATTATCACAGTTGGATTCCAGGGAGATGTTACATGGCTGACTACTAGCTTTAAGAATTTTCTTCTGCCGATTTATTACAGCAGATGAACTCATTTTATTTAATGTATTCTGCCCACTTGATACATTTGTACCTTGAGATGACTGATTGAATTTAGTTTTCTTACTTCCTTTATTTGTCCCTGTTTTATTATCAACAGTCTTCTCTTTATTCTGATTCTGAAAAATATACAGAATATTCATTTCTTTTATTTAATATATTTATTATATGCACAAAATATAAAATGAAAATGAATATGTGAGACTTAAAGATCACTTTTCAAAACAAGTCAATAAATCAAAACAAACACAAAAATTCATATACAAAAATTCATATACAAAAATATCAGTTAGAATTTATTTATTAATTTTAAAGAATATATTTATTAAGTTATAAATAATTTTATTAAGTTATATTATTTATTAAGTTATAAATAATTTTAGTTTGTCTTAAATGAACTTAAGTGGCAAAACTTAGATAGTATACTGTTTTGCTTAAAAGATTCTGTCAATGAAAAATTTATAATGCAAAAAATTCAGAACATTTTAAAGACAAAATTTCTTATAACAGAATATAAATATAATGTAATGCATGTTATATCATATATTATCAAGAAAAAGATATTTTTTAACACCTTTTATTTTAAAAATATTTTTTTATTATATAAAATATCAATACAATTTAATGAAAAAAAATTTATCTTTACAATCTATATATCTTCTCTATACAATCTATGGTGCATCCTATATAATTTAATATTATAAAATAATGATAATCATAGATACCATAATTTATATAAGTTTTTTTTTTAATTAATAAATTATAATACATTTTGTTGTAAAACAATATAAATTACATTAATAATAATATAATTGCTTTATATAATAACAAATGTTTTTAAAATATTATTAAAAAATTTTTTTCATGATCATATGCGATATAACATGCATTATATTATTTTTATGTTCTATAATAAATGTATTCAAATATTATATATTTAAAATGTTTTTTGCCGTTATAAATTTTATTATAAATTTTTTATTAAGGAATTTTGCTAAGTAAGCAATATAAGCATTATAGACAATCTACTATCCTCCTTCATTTAAAATAAACTTAAAATTGCTTATAATTTATAAATATCAATTAAAATTATTTCAGTTATTATTTATTGTCATTTTTGCTTGCATATTCTATTTTGGCTTCTAGAATCAACTCTCCAAAGATATCGTTTATGTTTATTAATATTATTTTCTCAATTCATTTAAAAAATACTTTATATATTTAATTTACTTATAATTGATATTTATGTTACTCATTGCATAATATTTTGTATAATATATACCTGTATAATAGCATCAAGATGACAGTGTTTTTGATCCCTTATATGTTCTCGCTGTTGTAGTTTTCGTTGCAATTGTAATTGTGCTTCTCTAAGCTTTCCAGATTTTCCAGTTATAGGTGTTGCACGTATATCTGTATTTGATTCTGAACATATAAAATAATTTCTAACATATATTCAGTAAAAATATTCTTGAAAAATGTTGTAATCATCAAACCTTTATTTGTTGATGCATTAGAATTTCCTGAAGCACATAATATGCATATAGCAGATAGAGATTGAGTATCAACATACACATTATCAACAAGATGACGTGCTAAGGCACTCAAAGTTGGAAATTTCAAACCTAAGAGACTTTCTGCCCATTCTCTGATCAATGTAGATGCAGCTCCCAACATTTCTTCAGTAATATTTTCATCTACTTCATCACCCTAAGAAATTTTGAAATAAAAAATTTTAAATTAGAATTAATTCTAATATATATATATATATATAATATAATATATAATATATATATATAAAATCATTAATTAAGTTCTGCAGATTGTATGCAAGTAGTAATAAATTGCAATGATTTTATATAAATTTCAATTTTATTTTAATTTTTATTTCAATTTTTTCATTTCTTAAAGATTAGCTATTTTGATATAACAAAATATATAATATGTATTAGTTCAATAACATAAAATATAAAAAAATTTATATTATGAAAAAATTCTTTAAAAAATTAAAAGAAAGATGTTCATGATAATATTAAAGTAATAATTATCTTGCAATATAATAATATTCTATTGTGTTATTGTTAATATCTTATAAATTAAAATAATCTTATAATTTTATAAATTAAAATAAAAAATTTATTTTTAATTAAATTTATTTTCAATCTACTCTAAAGATATTATATGTTGAAATATATTAATAAGTATTTAATCAAGAAAAAAATTAGTAACATTATTTTAATAAATATTTTAACATAAAGGATTCACAGATGTTAGTTTACATTCTAATATTTTAAATTAGTTTTAAATTATATTATTTTTAGAAATATCTATAAGAATATAGAATATATATATAATTTTTTAAATAATTTCATATTCTATATATCTTTATATATCTTACAGTTTGAGTGCCAGATATGTTAGGCAATGTTGGAGAATCCAATTTAACTCTTTTGCGCATTCCAGCATAACAGTAACGTGAATTTCCACGTGTGCCTAGTCGACGTGGTCGAACTCTTGGATATACTTGTTTCATAACTTTGCCAAAATCAGCAGTTGATAGAGGTTTCATAGAATTTCGCATACAATACATACTAAGAATAAATTAAAAACAAAATAGATTTTCAGAATTAAATATTTTATGAAATATTCAAAATTAGCTTTAATTTAATGATTCTGAAATTTATAGAGTAACATTTAAAATATATTGAATTTAAATAACTTACTTATATTCATCATAAACTTCTTGTTTTGGTAAAGAAACATCTGGATCTTCTTCCAAATGTGTTTTAATCCACATGATAGTTTGATGAATTTCATAACGATTTCCTAATGGATTTAATGGCTGTCTCAAAGGATCAATAGTTCCTCCAGTATTAGTCAATGATAATGGAAGCTTCAGGTACAACAATAATTTTTCTTCTATTTTCAATTGTTCAATTTGTGAAAAGATTTCTTGAATACGTGTTTTTGATTCATCACTGTACATAAAAGACAATAAAACTATTATGAATGAATGATTTAGTATTAATATTTAATCAAATATGTATTCATTGGAACAATAATAATATATAACATAAATTTCTACAATATGAAAAAAATTATAAATATTTAAAAACAATTCAAATTAAATCTAGTATAGTACAATATAATATAATATAATAGTTATTGCATATGTAGAAAATAAAAAATATATAATATCTTTATTTATCATTATATTTATATATAAAAATTTTATTTTATAAGGATATAACAAAAATATTGTTTAGAAGTAGTTAATAATAATGTTAAAAAGAATTCTCAATCTATAATTTAAATTTTACTTTTACTAAATTATTTATTTAATTTAAATATAGTAATCAATTTCTTAAATTTATACAAAAAATATTTTTATTTCATATATTATATCAGAATTTATACAATTATATTTTATTATTAATAAATTTATAAAAAAAATGTTTTATTATAGAGTTTTAATCCTAATGAAACTATTTTGGAATATATATATATATATATATGGATTATAACTAATCTAAGATAAAATATAAATATTTTAAATATTATTGAATATTTAAAGATTTAACCTTTTCATTTTCTTTAAGAAAAGATAATTATAGTATTATATTATATAATTATAATAATTTTATTTTTACATAAAAAAAAAATATCAAAATATAAAATGTTTTAATGATTTTCTTATAATATATCTTTTATAATATTTTTAATTATTTCATTTATTATTATTTTTAAATATATTTTATTTTTATATTTATTATTATTATTATATTAAAAAATATAATTTATTTTATATAAATGTTTTTAATATTTTTTAATTTATTAATTATTTTCAATTATATAATTAGAATAAATTGCAATTTGATGCTTTATAAAAATGTTTTTTTTACTTAAAATATGCATTTTTTTCTCTTTTTCTTTAGGACAAAATGAACATCTTCCACTTAATTTTTTTCTTATTTGTACATTTGTGATTTTTTTTAACTTTTAATGATTCAGATATAATACATTAATTATTCAACATGTTTTGAATATAATTATTTGTAAAATATGTTTTTTCAGATGATTTTTTAATATCAATTTGTTAAAAAAAACACTTGTTAATAATTGAATCAAAATATTATCATATTTTTAATATAATTGAACAAAAAATAATCTATTATTTATTTTGAGCAATTAAATACTTAAGATATAGATGTCATATTAAAATGAAGGATTATTAGTAATCCTAAAAATGTTAAAAACATGCAAAAAATTTTTCTACTATTAAATAAATTAAGATATAAATTAGAAAAGTTCAATATTTTAATATTTATATATCACTATTAGATTTTGATGGAAGTATTGACAATTCCATAATATCATTGTAATACCATTCTAATATAAATTTAAATTAAATTTATTATTACATTTCATTAAAAAAATATCAAATTTCATAAATAATAAAATATCAAATGCTATTATAATTATTTTAATAATTCTGCAAAAATATTTAATATATATTACAGATTTAAAAGAAAAATGTTTTCTTATATTAATATAAGATATATATAATATTTTTTTTTAACTACTTGATTTATATAAAAATTATTATAAAAATTATTATATAAAATATTTTATTTAATCATAATATTATAAATTCTCCAATAATAAAATAAAGACAATTAAACATTTATTTAAATTAATTTTTAATTTTAATATCTTGGAATGAATAAAAATAAAAAAATATATTTTACTTAAAAAGAAAAATTCTATGTTGTATATCATCATTTGAAATAAAATTTTGTTTATATTCTATGTTAAAATATATATAATTTTAATTTTTAAATATGGATAATAATAAANTATTGTTCAAAAAAATATTTAAAACAACTTTTAATAATCATAAAGGAAAAATAAAAAAAATAGTTTTCATAGCATATATTTTGAGAAAAATATGTTTTGATACAATATATATTAAATAACTTTAATTTTACAATTGCTAATAAATAAATTATTAATAAAAAATATATATATAATTATAAAAATATATATAAATTAAATTGAATAACTCTCTAAATTGCAAAATAATCGAATTAGTTAAAAAACAATTTATGTATATTATACATCAAAAATCTAATAATTTAAACTTTTACAATATTTTGTTTTAATATAAAGTTTATTATTATTATTAATTTCTCACAAATACAAATTATAATAAAAATTTTTAAAACTTATTAAAAGAAAAATAAATGAAAAAATGAAAAAGCAAAGGAATAGAAAAGAATGAGAAAAAGAAGAAAATAAAAAAAGAAAAGAGAAAGAAAAAGAACAATTGAATTAACCTGATGCTATCTTCGATCATGAGCCGAATTTTGTCGTACTTAGTAGTTGTGCTATGATTTGCCAGGGCCGTGAACTTGGCCGCGATGATATCTTGAAGTAGGTCGTCGTCGTGGAAGCCGTTTGAAAATCTGCCGGCAGCCGGTCGCTGACTCGACTGTACTTGCTTATTAGTATCATTAGTGCCAGTACTGATGCTACCATCACCATTTTCAAGCGAAACGTCAGTTCGTTCCTTCTTAATTCGCCTGCCGTCGAACGCACTTTCGTCGGCATTAAGCTCGATTCTTGCGGATGGTTTGCTGACGCAGGGCTTCGTTTGATCATGGTTATCAGTACTCATCGTACCCCGTCAGCGGAGGCGCTTCAATTATGTATATAAAAATTTATCACCTCCCGTAGGACAACGCGAGTACCCTACCATTTTGTCAGAGTCAGCTGGACTACTTGTTAGCATTGCACTCCCGGTGATTACACATAAGCGCCATTCGAGACCCTCCACTCGCGCGAACCGACAAGTCGCCGAAGCGCATACAATATGAAAATAACCACAAATCCGTCATACCGATCTCACGTGCAACATTTTATTCATTCTTTTTGGCATAGTTCATTTTGACGGAATGCACTTATGCGCAACCCATGACGAACTTAAATCGTAAGATTTGTGGACGGTCTATCAGGCACGGAAATCCGAGCACTTTGCGCGTTCTTCAATCGTCATAGATCTTGCGCTTTGTCTTATGAGTACGTCGCTTTATGCCGCTTTCTCCTATGCATTAAGTTGCGTTTTCATTGAATTCATATTTCTTTAAAAATAATAATCATTGGTAGATTCTTTTCTTATAAAGCAGAATGAATTTACATTTTTGAAATATATATATTATGTATTTTATTATTAAAAATTTATACAATTTTTTATTTTACAAAAATTAAAATTTAACAATAAAAATATATATATTTTTAAATTATAAAAAATATATTATAATTTTGTCTTTTTTATTTCTTTAATATTACATTTCTTATTAGATATTTATAATTGAATAAATATACTTATTAATTTATATATTATGATTCTAAAAATATCAAGTAAAATAATACGATTGATTAGTGAACACATTAAAATTAATATTTTAAGAAAAATTATTTATATTTTTTCAATAAAAGAATATTAAAATAAAACAATATTGTTTATATATTATATGATATAAATTATAACAATGTTATATCAATAATAATTTTTAATAAATTATGTTACTCATGTATGATCGAGATATCGAAACAAATAGAAGAAAAATTATAGCTAATATCAAGAATAAATATCTAAAAATTCACATATAAATAAAAGGTAAAATTAGAATATAGAAAGTAGAATTATTTCATTGATTTCGTAATATTAAATTGTTAAAATTTTAATTAATTTTTTTCATATATTATATTTAACTATTTCCATATTATATTTAATTTCATTATTAAGTATGTAGTATTAATCAATTTCATAATTACAATCATATACTAGTAAATCATAATTTATTATTTATTTTTTTATTTTATAAACTTTTCAATGTAATTATTTTTTTATTTTTCACTAATTACTATATATATATATATATATATATATATATATATATATTGTATACATATACATGTATTTTATATTATATTTTATATTAAATAAGAAATAAATAATTATTATAAATATGTAATAAAAATTTGAGAAGTTAATTTATATTTATATTTAATTGTGAATAATGGTAATGTTGAAAAATTGATATATTAATATTATCAAAAATTATTAGCATCATTAAATACTAAAAATTATCATTAATACTAAAAATTAATCATTAAATACTAAAAATTCTAAAAAAAATTCTCTCTTCTCTCTTTTTAATAAATACTATATATATATTAAATTCTTATGAATTTAAACAGTTTTTTTTCATATTACAAAAACATAATTTAATCTAAACTTATCTAAATTAATTAAAACTAAATATAATATTAATTTATATCTTATTTGAATATATTATATATATTTGAATATAAAACATCCAAAATATAGAATAGATAAATCTAAAACAATTTTCAAACATTATAAATTCAAGCTAACTTAAACTTAATTATATTTCTATTCAATTTTCTATTTCTTCTTATTTTGACTTTCGATTTAAAAACTTATTTTTTATTTGATACAATCTACTATCTGACATTAGTTAATATTATACGTATAATAGGATTATTGGATTTTTATTTATTATTTATTATTTTAAAAAAAGATATATTATTTTCTTTCATTTTTTCAACAATAAAATTTTTTCTGACAATTATATTGGCAGTTTTTTAATATAATCAATTGAATATGAAGATTTTTATTAAAAATATTTCAGTAATTTAATAATACATATTATAAAATTATAATAATATGATATATAATATAATATATATCAAAACAAATAATCAATTCATATATCATATATTATATTTCATGAATTGTTACTTTACTATTAATAGTATCTTGCTATTAATATATATTATAATTATATTATAATTATCATTTAATTAAATATATAGTTTAATATTAATAATTATTTGTAATCATTACATTAATATTCATTGTTATAAAAAATTATGTTGTAGATTTTTTTAAAAATAATTTAATAATTTATAAATTTATAAAATTTATATTATATTATATTATATTATATTATATTTATATTATATATTAATTTTGGTTAATATGATATAATATGATGAATATTACAAAGATATTATTTTTAAAAAATCTTTCATTGTAATAAATGATTGACATTCTTAATTTTTTGCAGATATTGAATTTTCAACGTATATAGTTGAAAATGATGAGTACATCAAAAAATTTTTATTTATATCAATTTGGATTGAAACGTTATGTAAAATATTATAATTTTTATTTAAAAAGAAATATAGCATTTAGTGCTACAAAATACAATAGAAATGTAACAGAAAATTACATTAATCAATTTAAGACTGGACAAATTATTAATGGTTTTATAGTAGATGAAATTGCAAAAATAGATGAAGTATATCTAACTGCAGTGAGATTGAGTCATTTGGGAACTGGAGCACAATATTTACATTTAGCTAGAGATGATAGTAACAATGTGTTTTCAGTTGGATTTCGTACAACTCCAAAAGATTCTACAGGTTTACCTCATATATTAGAACATACTACTCTCTGTGGTAGTGAAAGATATCCATGTAGAGATCCATTCTTTAAAATGTTAAGAAGATCATTAGCTACATTTATGAATGCTATGACAGGACCTGATTATACTATATATCCATTTTCTACACAAAATTTAAAAGACTATCAAAATTTACAATCAGTGTATCTGGATTCTGTATTTAGACCATATTTAAGAGAACTTGATTTTAAACAAGAAGGATGGAGATTAGAACATGCAGATGTTAATGATAAAAATTCACCTATTATTTTTAAAGGAGTAGTTTTTAATGAAATGAAAGGTGTCTTTAATGAAAATCAGACAATATTAGCTGAAAAATTTTTAAACCATATTCTACCTAGTCATACATATGCAGTAATTTCTGGTGGAGATCCTCTTGTTATTCCTACTTTAAAATATATTGATCTGCTTAATTTTCATCAAACTTATTATCATCCTTCTAACTCTCGTTTTTATTCATATGGCAATTTTTCCTTAGAAAATCATTTAAAATTTATTAATGAGCGATATTTATTTTTAATGGATAATATTGATACATCTATATCAGAAGTTCCTTCAGAAAAACGTTGGGATAATCCAAGAAAAGAACATGTTACGTGTAGATCAGATCCTATGGCTGCAGATCCTAGTCGACAAGGTAGCATAGCTATTGGTTATTTGTGCAATGACATCACTGATGTACAAAAAACTTTTGAAATCAATATTTTATCTCAACTTTTGTTAAGAGGTCCAAATTCAGCATTTTATAAATCTTTAGTAGAATCAAAATTGGGAACTGCTTTTGGATCAATGACAGGTTTTGATTCTCAATGTAAAGATACCATGTTTATTGTGAGTTTGCTTGGTACTAAACCAGAAGATTTTGAAAAAATAGATGATGTCTTTAATAAAACTGTACAGAAAGTTGTTGAAGAAGGTTTTATAGAGGATCATGTTGAAGCTGTTTTACATAGTATTGAGCTTCAATTAAAACATCAAACTTCCAATTTTGGATTGCAATTACTTTTCAATTTAACACCATTGTGGAATCATAATGGAGATCTTATTCAATCAATGAGAATTAATGATGCAATTAGAAAATTTCGAGAAGAAATAAAAAGTAATCCCATATATCTTCAAGAATTAGTGAAAACATATCTTATGGATAATAATCATAGATTAACATTAACAATGTTGCCATATGAAAAATATGATTATGAAAAAGCAATTGCTGAACAAAAATTATTAGAATCTAAATTAAAAGAACTTTCCAAAGAGGAAATAGAACATATTTATATATATGGTAAAATTCTTCTTGAAGAACAACAAAGACAAGAAGATGTAAATGTTCTTCCAACTTTAAAAATAGAAGATATAAAAGAAGATGTAGAACGATATAAATTAGAAAATAAAAAAGTAATAGATGTTCCTTTACAAATAGCTACTGAACCAACAAATGGTGTTTGTTATTATCGAGGAATTCTTAATACGCAAGATCTAGCACAAGAATTAAAACCTTTATTACCACTTTTTAATAATATCATTTCAAAAATGGGTACAAAAAATTATGATTATAGAAACTTTGATCAAATGATTCGATTAAAAACTGGAGGTTTAAATTTTATGAATCACATTGCTGAACATAAAAATAATTTATTACAATATGAAGAAGGAATATTAATAGAATCATATTGTTTGGATCGTAATATAAATGATATGTGGAGATTATGGTTAGAGTTGTTTAATAATGTCCAATTGTCTGATATTGAAAGATTTACAACACTTGTTAAAATTAATGCTGTTGATTTGATTAATGGAATTGCAGATTTAGGACATACTTATGCAATGAGTAGTGCAGCTAGTTTAGTCTCACCAGTCACTAAATACAAGGAAAGTTTATCAGGATTACAATATGTCTCAAATATGAAAAAAATAGCACAAATGCCAGATTTAAGTCCTGTGTTAAGCCAAATGCAAGAAATATCTGATTATATTCTAAATAAACAATATTTGAGATCAGCAATAAATTTATGTAAAAATAACAAAGACATGATATTAGAAAGTATTACTAAATTTTATAGTTTATTAAAAGGCACACCTAAAGATATATATACTTCTACTCATGATCAAAATCTTGAAATAGGAGATAGAGCTATTCATTATGTATTACCATATTCTGTAAATTATACAGCTAAAACAATTTTTACTGTACCATATACAAATCCAGATTTTGCACCTTTACGAGTACTTTCTAAATTGATTACATCACTTTACTTACATCCAGAAATTCGAGAAAAAGGTGGTGCTTATGGTGGTGGTGCTACATTATCATCAGATGGCATTTTTGCCTTTTATTCTTACAGAGATCCTAATTCTACTCGTACTTTAGATTTATTTGAAAAAACTTATGAATTTTTATTAAAGCAATCATTATCCCAAAGTGATATTGATGAAGCAAAATTAGGAATATTTCAACATTTTGATGCACCAGTTTCTCCAAGTAATCGTGGAATGATTCAATTTAAATATAATTTAACAGATGATGATATTCAAGAACAAAGAGAGAGATTAAAAGCTGTAACTAAAGATCAACTTATACATGTTGCTACTAAATATTTGCAACCTGATCAAAAACATATTAGAGTAGGACGTGCATTAATTGGACCTGTTAATCATGATTTATTAAATAGACCTTCAGAAAATTGGAAAGTTCAAAATCAAGAAGAAAGCATTCGAGTAAGAGCAGTTGAATAAATATTTTTTTAAAATAAATGTCGTTTTTATTTATTAAAATATATTTCATATTATCATTTACGTACAAATGATTTAGAAATATCAATATCATATTTTATTGAAAATTTTTATGATTAAAATAAATGAAAAAAAATATTTTCTATATAAACTTTCTGAAAAAAATATATACTTAGTTGATTCCATTTTATGTTGGAAATAATAAAAATATAATTGCCAGAATTTGACAACACATTCTGATTATTTTGAAAATAATAGAAGAAGAAAAAATTAATTAAAAAAAAAGTAAGATTGCTATGCTATCTACTGGTGTGTATTGAAATATATTTTCATGTCAAATAGAATTATTAAATAAACATAGTTAATCTTCTTATTAAAAATGGTTTAATTTATTCCAGCAAATTTCTACATAAAAATTCATAATGTCATATTATTTCTATTACTATTGTTAAAGATACATTATGATGTGACAATTTTGGTAAAATTTGATGTATTTAACCTTGTCAAACCGCCAAACTATTTTTGGAGTGTATGATTTATAGTCTTGTAATACATTGAATTTTCTTAATTTTATTATTTTTAATAATTTACAATTTCAAGAAATAATATTGTTAAATAAGATAAATATTTTTGCTAATATAATTTAAAAAATTATTTAAAATTTATAATGTATAATAATGCTTATTTTACATATAGATAATAACAAACCTACAAACCTAACAGGAAAAAGAAAACAATCATTTTGTAATGCATAGTTAAAAAAAAATTTGAAATTCAAAAAATGATGCATTGATGATTTATATAAAGTAAAATATAAAATTTGCAATAAAATTATATATGATATCAAGAAAAATTGAGCTTTTGAAACAGAATACAATTAATAATGCAATTATAATTAAAAATGCAAAAAAATAAATATCCTCAATATCTAGTAAAAAAAAAACTTATTGATACTAATGAAAAGTAATAAAGTAAAAGTAAGTAATAAAAAAAACAGAGTTAAATGTTTAACAAATCTAAACATTATTAAATATAATAGAAGCTTTTATTCATTTGAATATTTTTATTAAAATATATTTATTAAAATATATTAAATAGCTTAATTCAAGTATAATAAAAAATATATTGATAAAAATAAAAATAATAAGAATTATAAAAAATATTAATAATATCTATCATATTAAAAAAGATAAAAATGCTTAGAAATAAATATTTTTCATTACTAATAACGAGTATTGATGTATCAATTGTTAATAAAAACTTTATGTATTATATTATTATAGTGATATGATATATCAGTGACATATTTGATTTGAAATAACATTATAGAAAAATTATATATAAGTGCATTACATATAGATATATATTACAGAAATGTAACTTATTATTAGAAAATATAGTTGGAATATACAAAACTCATTGATTTTTTATTTAATACAAGCTAATGAAGATATTATTGTCTTTTTATGTATTTATACATTTAATTATATACTATATAAACAATAATTTTGTCCATGATATTGAAGAATTATATTTTTTTATTTACATTTCTCATAGAAAAAAGACATGAAATTTTAAAAAATATTTAAAATCTATGTAAAAAAAACAAAACAAAATAAAACATGTCTATGATATGATTACTGATTATTAGAATAAATGGTAAGAGTTACAGCAAAATAAAAATTTAATATATTGATTCTTGAATATTTTAAATTTTTAAAATTGTTGGATAGTAAATTTTTAAAAGAATTTTAGACATAATAGATGATTTATATAATATTGATCATAATCACAATCAATAATTTAAAAAATCTATTTTTTTTAGAATCCTTTGTTTTTTTAGAAAACTTTGTTATTATTGATAACAAAGTTTTAAAAATAATTTAAAAAACAATAAAATTTTATATTAATATTAAAAAAATTTATTAAATTGTTTTTAATAAAAACATTAAAATATTGCTGTTTAATAAGGAATTTTTATATTTATTATAATTTTTAATCATAAAAATAGTTTTATATATATTAAATATACATTTTTATTACAGACATATTAAAATATATATTATAAAATAAATATAAAATAAAATTTCATAAAATTTTAATCTTGAATAAATGGCATATATTGTCATTTTATTTTTCTACAAATGAGAAGAAAGAATTATAATTAAATGTAAAATTAAATACAGATAAATTTTGATATAAAATAGTATAATTAAAAATCTTAAAAAAGAATTGATTTTATAAAAAAATATATTATAGAAAAATATTGATATAATATATGAAATATTGATTGATATATATGTATAAATATAAATATAGTAATTTTATGTTTACTATTACCACATTCCAATACAAACATGGAAACATATTTATAGGTTATATATTCATCATAAATATATCATAAAACAAAAAAGTAAAGCTTAGAAATAGATTAAAAATAATAAATGCAATTATAAAACTACAACTAGAATTTCAAAACTCAAAAATTACATATGAAATAGAAAAAAACATATTAGACTTATTTTATTATATAAAAAAAATGAATAATAAAAGAATTAAAAGAAATTGGGATTTTATTTCCTAATGAAAGCAGTGAATAAAATTATTATTAAAAAATAAATTATATATTCATGTTTCATTATATAAACTTATATTTAAGTTATTTATTTTGTATTATGTATTATATTATGTATTATATTATATTATTGTTATTATATTATTTAAATATTATTTAATTCTTCATTATTGTTTTTTATTTTATATTTGATCAATCTATGCATTTTGGTTCATTTTATTCATAATAAAAGACTCATAAAATATTTCTAAATGATTTAGTTTCGTATTATTCCACAGCACCGAGGTCTCATATTATAATCACCAAATCACTTCAATTTAATGAAATGTTATATTATCTAAGAGTTTAAATATATTGAATTTATTATACAATGTACAATATATATATTACATATAATTAATATATATAATTAACATGATTATAATATATAATGTTATATACAAATAGATCAAACTGTTAATAACAAAAATTATTTACGTTATGTTAATTATTTAACTTTGATTATTTAAATGATAATAATATAAAATAAATTATCATTATATATTGATATCCATGATGTAATTAATAATATCTAATATTTATACATATACATACATTTTTTTACAATGTTATATATATACATTATATATACATTTATATACATTTATATACAATATATATACATTTTTTTACAATGTTTATATACATGTTTATATATATTTTGATTATTTTCAGAACACATCACATTTTAGATTTGCTAAACATGACAAATCAAAAATGTCACTTTATTTAAATATATTTAAAATTTTCTTTCTTTTTCTAATTAAGCAAAAATTTCTATTTCTTCTTCCATTTCTTTTATAATATATAAAAATAGAAAAAAATTAATATTTAAAATATAAATATATATATATTTATTCAGAAAAAATAAAATTTAAATAATATATATAATATATATAAATTTTGAATATATATCTATGAATATATATATATGAATGAATTGAAACAAATTATAATCATATGACTTATCGCAAAAAGAAAGAGTTTTTACATTATATATATTTTTTTTGCCATTGAATACAGTATCTTTTTGGATATTATTTTTTCCTAAGTTCTTCAAAAACAGTTTACAATAAAAATTGGTTTATGTAGTGTTATGATTAATATATATCATAATATATAATATTTGTTTGAAAATTTTGTATAAAAATGAATTTAAACATATTTATTTCTATAATAATGTTTTTATCTGATTTGTTTATCCAATAAGTTTGTTTTGATATTTAATCTAAATATATTTCATGCATACAAGTGGCCTAATTTTTTTTTAAAACAACAGCAATTTCCTAAATCAAAAAAAGAAATGAAAAATGAATTATCAATAACATTCTCATAAAAAATTCATTTTTATCTATTTATCTATTTATATTATTTTTTTATAAAATATAACATAAAATATATATTATTTGTTATAATTGTTTTGAATGAGATAATTGTTATAAAATATATAAATGTATAAATGACTGTTGCTAATAGTTCTTGCTGCTGTAAAACATTTGATTGTTATTGTTGATATTGTTGATTATGTAATCATATTTGTTAATGTGTGATATCTAATTGTTGCTTTTGATCATATATTTATTACTCGTGAATTATTTAGTTATTATTATTATTGATTATGTTATCTACTTGTGAATTATCCAATTGTTATCTTTAATTATATGATTATTGTAATGAATTATATTGCTGTTGTTGACTATGTACTTGTTGTGAAATATGTGCTGTTATGAATTTGAATTTTGTTGTTGCTCTTATGGATCATTTTATTACTATGAAATAATGATATTGAAAATTTTGTTTTTTCTTTCCTATATGCAAAATGAAAATTTATTTTTAATCATTTATATGAATAATTATTATTATTTTATTTAAGATATATTAATAGTATTATAATAATAGTACTTTTTTGTTTCATTTTTTATCACATTTTATTTTCGTTTTTAACAAAAATATTGTTAACTTTTTTAAATAAATTCTATCTAAATAATGTACTAAATCATACAATTAAATATAATATTTAAATACAATAATAATTATATCCAAAAATAAATAAATAAAAAGTATTTTTTCAATTATGATATATTTACAAAAAAAAGTATATTTATGTTAAATTTTTTTTAATAATTTTATACATTAATGTTATGTTTAAACATGAATATATAATTCATTGATAGGAATTACAAATTTTGTTAAGTTGTTACACATATCTATTGATAAAATTTTCTAGAAAATTAATTTGAGAGATTTTATGATGTGATGTTTTTTAGAATACAATGTTTTTTAAATTTTACAAATATTTTTTAAAAGATATTTTAAATATATTATATAAAATATAAATGTTGATAAATTTAAATGTTTATTTATATTTATGATCATAATTTTGAAAAATTAAAATTTTTAATTTTATTCTATATTTGTATAAAATAATTTTCACTTTTTGTTTGCTTTTTTTCATTATTAATTGTTAAGTTGTTAATAATTGTTCAATGTCAATTTTGTTATTATTATGTTAATACTATTTTATTATTATTATTATTATTATAAAATATTAATTAAAATATCAAAAAAAATAATTGTAAAATTTATGTATATAAATAAAAAATGATTCATTGAATGAATTCAATTTATTATATTTATATACCAATATCTATCTGATAAAAGATCTATAATTCAAATTAGCCTATTTAAATATTCCATTTAATAGAGAACTATAGTTCTTAAAATGATGTGATGATTTTTATGTTTCTTTAAAGAATACGACAAGATAATATATTTGAAGCGAATATCAACTTCTTTGACACGATCATCACTAAATATTAATCTTAGAAATTTAATATGTCCAGTATGCTTAAATATTTTAATTGAATATTGCCGTGCACACACAATTTTTGTTTAAAAGATACATGAATACAAAAATTTAAGTTATCTCTGAGTAAAATATAAATCAATTCTTCGTTACATATTACAACGAAGATTGAAATATTAATTAACAATGTTTAAGAATTAATTCAAACTAAATTTTCTAAAGAAATTAAAAATAAATATAACGGTGACAATAAAAGTTGATTTGAATGCTAAGTTTCTAATAAGATAAGATAAATAAATATAATAATATAATTTAATTTTTTAAGAAATTATATATCATAATTTTGATTTATATAGAAATATATAAAATATATTTACATAAACATAAATAATATATGTAATAAATATATGTAATTATGTAACATGAATATATAATATTCATATTATAACTATATAATTTTTTAATCTCATTATAAATAAAATTACATTTTACAGAGAAATATGTTTCTTTATTATTTTTATTTATTGATAATTAAAAAATTATTTAAATCTATATAAATACTTAAAAATAAATATTTAAATCTATATTTAAATATATATGTAGAATAGTTAGATGCAATTTTCATGAAATATAATATAATATAATGTAATATATTTGTGAAATAAATCTTATATATATATAAATAATATAAAAGTTAATATTATATTTGTATTATATTTAATACAAAAATATAATTATAATTATAGGTTAATAATTATCTTTAAAAAATATATTTTTTTTTCATAATTAGATGGCAAGTGCAAATGAATATATAGCAAATATATATTTTTTGGATGCATTGAACTTATTTATTGAAACACAATGGCTCTATAATATTCCAGTTACTAATTTATTAACTGAAGGATTACTTGATTTATTTCCAGAAGAATGGTTAAATGTTTTGCAAACTTTAAAAAATGAAGAATTTAATAATTTTGTTATAAAAAAAATAACAAAGGTTAGTAAATAAATCTAACACTAAAATATACAATAAAATATATATGATAAATATATATGACATATACTTTAATATACAATAAAATACCAAATATATATGACATATACTTTAATATAATATTATAAATAAATTATTTTACTTTTTTAGCCAGAATGGCCAAAGACTTTAAAAACATTTGTTAAAAAGTGTAGATATATTGATCGATTACCAAATATAAACAGTATAATACCAATAATATTACCAAAAAAATTTCAAACAGGTCTTAATCTTAAAAAACAACATGAAATAATGCATTTAGCATACCTAGTACATATGCAATGTGCATCACAAAATATTAAAACTATTATTGATCTTGGTGCAGGTTTGGTAAGATATTTATGTTTATATAATATTATTATTTATAGAACATAAAATTTGTATTTTATTTTTTTTATATATTATTTTTTTTATTTTTTTTATATATTATAGGGATATATTTGTCAGTTATTATATTATTTATATGGATATAAAGTTCTTGGATTAGAAAAAAGCCAAGCAAATGTAAATAATGCTCGAAGTAGACAAATAAAAATGTATTCTGATTCATTGGCATATGTTAAATATAGTTGTTGTGATTTAACATATAATTCTGTTGAAATAATAGAAGCTATTTTAAATAATGAATTTCAAGAAAAATCAAATATTTGTTTAATTGGTCTACATGCTTGTGGAGATCTTAGTATATATGCATCAAAAATATTTCGAGATATGAAAATAGCACGTATTTTTATTTTAATTCCTTGTTGTTATCATAAACTTTCAATATCAAAAAGTATAAGAATAAATGCATCAAGTGAAAAACAATACTTTAATAATTTTCCTTTATCTAATCGTTTTAAAACTATTATTAATAATACTAATTTTGATATTGGTACCTTTTTGAGGCAACCTTTTTTACGGCTAGCATGTCAAGAACCAGTAGATAGATGGTATAACATGTCTATTGAAACACATAATAAACATTCTTTCTATGTTCTTGCAAGAGCTGTCCTTCAATTGTATGCAACTAAAAGTATGCATATAATTTCATATAATTTTTTATTTCAATTGATAACATTAATAATATAAAGTACATATAAAACATAAATGTTTCAGATGGATTTTCTCTTAAGAAATGTACTCAAAAAGGAACAAGAAAATCACAATGTTTAAATTTTGAAACATATATTAAAGATGCATTGACTAGGTATATTTTACAACCACAAGAAAAAGAAACATTCAAAAAACAAGGTAATATTATACAAGATATAAAGTATATATAAAATATTTTATTAATTATTAAGTATGTGTAAAATATTTTATTATTATATTAAATACTATATCATTATATTAACATTATATTATATTAAAAAATTTTCTATATTTTTATAATTTTATTTTTATTTTTTATTTTTACATTATATATTACAAAAATATTTTTAGACAATATAAGTTTTGAAAACAAAATTAATAGTTATTTAATATAATAAATAGTTATTTAATACAATAAAATAATATTAAGATATTATCTTTTTTTTAGATGTAGAATTCAATCTTGATACACATAAAAAAAATATAATAGAATTATGGAAAAATCATTGTGATAAATTTAAAATTGTAGAAATATATACTGGTTTACAACTGATGTTGCAAGCACCAGCAGAATCACTTGTTTTACAAGACAGATTATGTTGGATGGAAGAAGAAGGTTTAGAAGCAAAAATTATTCCAGTAATGAATAAATATATATCTCCACGAGCATATGCAATTGTATCTCACAAAAAATAATAAATATTTTTATATTTAATATAAATTTATTATACTATAATATATTATAATATATAATATATTTATATATTATATATATTATATATTATGTACTCATAGGATATGTACATTAAAATATAATAAATTAAAGACTAATATAATATAAAATATAAAAAAAAATGAAATTAAAATAAAATTATGTACAAAAATGAAAAAATGAATAAAATAATATAATATTTAATAAATTCATTCAGATATACAATAATTCTTAATTACTATTAATTATTAGAATTTATTACAATTATTATATAAGATCTTACAACTTTTAGATGTTTATTGCATTATAAAGTATATTAATGAAATATATATAAGTACAAATAAAGATCCACTTCAGTTATTTTTTCTTTGTAACATATAATAATGAAAAGAAGCCTGATTGAATAATTGCAAATGTATTAAAATTTTTTTTATGTTTATGTTTTATGTTTTTTTATATTATCATTATTTTTATCTTTTTAATTATGACTTTAATTTATAATTTATAATATTGATTATAATATACATAATATTTTTGTTCTTAATAATCTTATGAATTTTCTTTGTAAAAATAAACTATAAAAAACTATAAAAAAAAACTAAGAATAGTAAGATATTCAATTTTAAAAATAAATATGAAAAACTAAGATCAGGTAAAATTATTTTTTATTCTTATAACATGCAAAAAAGAAAACTATTGATAATCAATTTATAATAAAAATAAAAATCACTAAGAATAAATATGAAAAAGATTCGTGATAATATTGTTTCAGTTATGTCACATATAGTATTAAAAACAAATAAAAAAAAAAATAAATTAATTTTATTAATAATTGAAAACATATAAATCATCAATAATTTCGTTAATTATTAATTAAAAATTAATGTTATTTAAATTAATATTTAAAATAAAAGTTTATTAATTAAAAAAATTAATAATTTTAATTTTAATTTATATAATGAAAATTTTTAATTTAATTTTAATATATAATTGAATCATATTATGGCATTTTATTTTATTTAGTATATATATACTGACTAATAATGTAATGTGTACATTTATCGAGTTTTTGTTTCTACTGCTATATATATAACAAATAAATGCATATATTTTGTTTAATATATATAACTACAATAAAAAAGAAATATTTAATGTTCAATGTTATATATAATATAACATATATGTTATATATAATATAATATTAATATATAAAACTATTTATCGAAAATATCCAAAAAAAAATTATTGTCAAAAAAATTGTATTCCTCATCATGTTCTCAGAGTAGATAATGCATTTAATAATATTAAGATGTTATTAAAAAAATAATATATACATTACAGACGTATATAGAATAGTATATAGAATAGAACACATGCAGAATTTAATATGGTATATATAATATATTATATATAATATAATATAGTATCATTTTAAACATTTAAACATTTATTTATAATTTAAGAATTATTTTAAAAATTATTTTGATTTTTAATTATTTTTTAATAATGTGTTTTTAATCAGTAAATTTATTATTTATAATTTCTTTTCTTTAAAAAACAAGTATTCATGTGCGTGAAAAAAATATGTATATATAATACATTTTTTTTATTGAAAAATTCAATTTAAAATTTATTGAAAATTAATTAAATTATTAAAATTTAATTTAAAATTTTATTGAAAAATATGTATATATAATACATTTTTTTTATTGAAAAATTCCATATAAAGTTTAATTCCAAACAAAATTTCTATGAAAATATTTTCATCCATTAATCCCAAATTTCTGAACTCAAAGTCATTTCAAGTATCTGAAAAATCATGATGATTTTTACATTCTATATTTATAAAAATAATGTAATAAATAAATGAGCAAATAGATATTTATACAGATAAAAAAAAAATACAATATAATATATACAAAGTTAATGTATTCTTTTTCATTTATATTTTACAATGAATTATATTTTAATATTTTGTACAATAATCTTTTTTATATATATATTATAATCTATATATAATCTATAAAGCCTTAGAGACAATTTGATATAATGGATTAACGTTTTAATTATGCATGATACTAATATTATTTTATTTATTATATGAAGTATTAATAAAAGACTTTTTTCTTTTATTTATATTCATATTTCTTTTTAAATGAAATTACATATATTCAATGGAATTCAAATCCAGACTTTGCAGATTTGAAATCATTCCAATATATTCATATTATTTTTAAAAAATTTCATTATTAAATTTTGTTTTTTCATTTTCTTATTGAAAAATATATTCATTTTATAATTTTATTTTTTTATATATATTTTATATATATATAAAAGTAAACAAATTCTATAATATTTTAATATATTTTATAGATATAGATTCTTAATATGATAAAATATCTCCAATAAAACTTTAATAATTATTTTTATAATAAAAATTTAAAATTTAATATAACATTTTTTTTAATTTTTATCACTTTATCTATACTGCTATTTATTATTATTAAAAATCTCAAATTTTGACTTTTTTCATTTCAAATAACAGATTCTCAAAATTTAATTAGTTTTTGTAAATATAATAATTACTATAAATGATTTTCATTTTAACAGATGAATAATTTTATGTAAAATAGTAATTTACTTTTTTACATGAATTTACTTAAAATATAATTAACATTACATTTATATTTTTAATGTACATTACTATAAAGTATAAGAGCCAAACCATAATTTGTATAATTTTTATATTTTACAATGTAATGCTGATATTAAAAAGATGATTTTAATTATAATATATATAATTATATATATGTAAATATTTTATTTAAAAATAAAAAGAAACAAATTATTTTAATGTAATTTGCTATATATTAAAAAATAATAAATTAAGATGAAAATAATTTTCAACTTGAAAAATATTATATTAAAGTCAATATTTTTATCTATACTTTATCTATATGGATGAATTTGTGGTGCTGCCTTGATATTGGTTTTGATTGTACTTGGAGCTTTAGTCATTTGTCCCACTAAAATATATAAAATATATTAATACTATAAATATAAATTTTAATTATAAAATATTATAAAGATAAATAGATTAAAATAAATTTTTTTACTAGGTGGATTTCCTAATGATCCTTGTCCTGAAGTTTGTTGTTGATTTCCAGATCTTCCTACTATCATTCCACTAGGTACTGAATTTACACCTGATTGTACCATTTGAACAGAATCGGACTATAAAAACAAAATAATAAAAAATTTTAACATAATTTTTACATAATATATTAATAAATTTAATAATATATAATACAAATATAAAGTTATATATGTATGTATTTAAAGATTTACATATATAAAATTTACTGTTTTGAATATATAAAATGTTGTCCTAAAAATAATTATATATATAAAATTGTATTCACAAATCAATTGCAAAAATATAGATAATGAAATTTATCTTTATAGTTAGAAATTAAAAGTATTAAATTAATTTAATATGGATGATATAAATGTATGCATTTATTCTAGGTTTTTTTATTCTATTTTCTATCCTCTATTCTATAATTGAAATATTGTATATTGAATAATTGTATCATCAACTTTTCTAAGAAATATGAAAGATGAAAAAAAATTTTTTACATATCCAATTTTTCTTTTGCAAACGCATTTAATATAAATGAATTTATTATATTGAATTTTATTGTATTATTTTTTATTAATTTAAAAAATGTTTTTTTTATTTACTAAATCAATTTTATTTTCAAAAATCAATATCTATTATTGAAGATATTGTAATCAATTTTTGGTATGTTTTTATTCAATTATTGAATATGTTAATAAATTTAAATTTAGAGTATAACATATATTCATAAAATATTTAAAGCAAATAATATAATTAATTTTTTGAATTGTTATAAATATACAATATTTTTTACAATAAGTATTAATACATATTTAATATTTTTTATATAAATTCAAATTTATTGGCTATTGTATCTTTTTAAAACATATATATTAATGTTAATGTTAAACTTGTATATTTTTGATAAAAAGTTAAGAATATTAAATTAAAAAATATAAAAATATTTACCTTTAAACCTTTACCCGTACCCACAGCTGCTATAAGAGCATGAGTGTCTGCTGTACTGCTGGTTTGAGCTTGAGTTGCTCTAGAACCAGCTTCACTTTCCCACTCTTCACGTGCCTTATTTGCTATATCCCATACATGATTAATTACTTTTGTATATTGAGCCACTTGTTTCTGAAAATTATAAAATGCATATATATTTTAGAAAAAAAAGATATTTAATGTTCCACTCGCTAAATGGACCTACTATGAAATTTTTATTTTTAAACTATTAGAGGAAAATTAATCAATTTATATATAATTATTAATATATAATATTAATATTAATATTAATATATATTAGTTTTTTATATAATAGTTGTTTAATATTGCTAAATTTTAAATAAATATATGATATATATGATATCTTTAATAATATATTTAAATATATGATATTTTTAATCAAAAATAATGATTTCCTCTAACAATTTAAATAATAAATTAATAAAAAAAATATTATATATTACAAAAATCTATCTGTATTTATATAAATATAAATAAATTGTAAAATAAGTTGCAATTTATAATATTAGAAATACTATTATTTGCTAATTTAAAGTATATGTTATCATAATTAATTAAATACAAAATTATAAAACAAAATATATTTTTATATTTTTAAGATTTGAAACTTATTTTATATATAATTTTCATAATTATTTCAATTTCAGTCCAAAGCGAATGGAACTAATAAAAACTGAAAGCTAGCTGATAGTAGCTTACATTGCAGTCCTAGTTGATGTTTAGTTAGCACATTAAAAAAAAAATAGAATATCTTAAATTATCTTTAAGCTTCTACAATAAAATAACAGAGATATAACTTTATTTCAATCTTAAAATATTTTCAAGATTTAAATTTATTTAATTTTTTAATTATTATTAAAAAGAAATTAAATTTACATATACTTCATAATTATATTAAATTTTTAAAGGATTTAATATATAAATAAAAAATATTTTTTCTTACATGTGATGTTTCATAATTTAAATTTGCAGCTTTTGCTTCAAGCTGCATCATTTTTTGTTCAGCTTGAGGTTCTACTTTAGTTCGTAGATAGTCTGGTACTAAGTCATGAGCAAATGTAGGAATTCTACCTTCAGTTAAACGAAGCAATTCTTCATCTTTCTCTGGACTTAATCTTAATGGTAAAACTGTTAAGTTTCTTAAATTTGGTGCTTTATCATGTCCAAGAATTTTTGAAAGACTAGTCAGCTATAAAAAAATTTATTATGTAATAAAATATAAATATATAATAAAACTAAATTGAATAAAATTATAATTGTACAAACTACTTTATTTAAAAGTTATATTTTAATAGATATTATCTTATATTAATTCTAATAATTAATCTTAATATATTTTAAATTAAAAATCAGTATATTTTGATTAATTTTTATTTATATGTTACAAATAGAAAATGTAAAATACATACATGTCCTGAAATAAGAGCAAAATTATCAAGAAAATTAGGCCAATTCAATGTTTCATATTCATGTTCCAATTTAAATATCATTGCAGCAATTGCACTCTTTAAATCATTTACTCTCATAATAATTGCCTCCAAAGCAGAATCTAATTGTTTTTCTTCTCTTTGCATTTTAAACCTTAAAAAATATAAGTAAAAATGTATAATATTTTTATTCTTTATTATTTATTACTACTAATAAAATTTATGAAAATTATGTAAAAAATTATAAATTAATTATGTAAAATATGTAAAAACCTATTTGTATAAAAATACAATAATAAAATTTTATTGAGATAACAAAAAACTTTTTTTTGAATATTTGTTTATAAATAATTATTAGAAAATAATTACAGATTGAATATTATCAACATATCTCAATTACAATAATTAATTTAATTTTTCCAATAATTTAATAATTTCTAAAATATACATTATAATGAGCATTAAATTTTATTTTTATATATTAAAATTACAATAAGTATATAAAATATTTAATATAAAATTAATAGTTAAAAATAATAAATAGTTAAATAATTTAGAATTCATAATTGATAATCTAAATATTGTCAATTATTTTTTGTATGAATTGTTTTTATTGCTCATTTTAACTTATATATTCATTTAAATCTTTTTTCTTTATTATTAAAATTTTTACTTCATTTTTATTTTTATTAGCTTGTTTAAACATTTTTAAAAGTATAATTTCATTTGTAAAATTTAAATAATACGTAATATGTTTGTATAATATAAATATTTTAAATTTATTCACTATAACCTCAAACTTCATAATTTGTGTTTTTTTTATTATTTTTAGCATTTACATATCATTTCTATTTATAATTATTATACTTATCACATTATTTATGTACGATTATTAAAAATATTATGTATATCAATTTCTTTAAAAAAATTTTAATGACTTTACTTTTTGATTTATTGCAATGTTAAAATAAGACTCCATACTCCATACTAGTAAAAGCGGTGTTGCCAAGCTTAATACCATGTCTTATATCTAAAGCAAGCTATAGTATGCAAACTATTGATGATTTTTATTAGTGTCTTTTTTATGGTTACAAATTACAGCTGATTCGTGTTTAACTTTCTGGCATCCCATCTCTTTTTATACGGTGTATTTCACTGATATTTTTCTGTTTAGATTTCGTTTTGATATGCCTACTTATTACTTATTACGATTCTTTCTGGATATTCTTTAGTGTTTTCTTTTAGTTCATAAACTAAAATGTCGAAAATGAGCTCAAAAGATAAAGATAATAAAACGTTACATGATAAATTAAAACAATTTTTTCGTATTAATAAAGGTGATTTTATAGATATGATTTTCATAATTTACAATTATATCGTATTATTAATATATTTTTATATACGATTATCTTTAAATACGATTATTTATAAATTATATGAAATACAAAACTTACAAATTATAACTATAGTTAAATGATAAATTATAAATTCATAATCTATTTAAATAAATTAAATAATTTAATTAAATTATTTAAATAAATTAATTAATAAACTTTTTTTTAGGAAATTATAAAAGTCGTGAAGATTTTACATTAACACATGATCTTGAAAAAGAAATTAGTCCTGAAAGTCCTGTACATCATCGAACAAAAGCAATTAAAGATTTGTGTGATGCAGTTCTTAATCAGCAATGGGAAGATGTAGGTAGATTATTTGTAATAATAAATTTCATAATGAAATATATAATATTATTAATTTTTATTTTTTATTAGAAAGCTGCTGAAAGATTATGGTACTTAGTAAAAGATCTTTTGGAAAAAGATATACCTCGTGAACATAGACATGTAACATTGAATTTTCTGCGATGTCTTGTTCAAGGTCAATATTCTAAATTATCTTCTCTTATGAGAGTAAAATTTTTTATGGTTGTTAAAGAACATAATATTCCTGAAGATATTGGACCTAGGTATTATGATTATATTTTTTAATTATATTATATTATATTATTATTAATTAATTATGCATTATATTTTTTAATTAAGTTATGAATTATTATATAGATTGGAACTTTTACAAAGCTTAACAGAAAATGGAAAAGATATATTACATCTAGAAGAAAGAATGGGACCTTTCTTATTAGATTGGATGCCAATTGTTACAGCAGGAGATGGAAAAAGAGGAGCTGAATTCTTATCACTTCTTGTTAATGTCATTAAGTTTAATTCAGCGTACATTGATGAAGACATTATATCAGGCCTTGTTCAGTAAATATTTTATGAATTGACTATATTATAATTAATTATTAAATTAACTAATTAAGTTAAACTTTATCTTTTGTATATTTAGGTATATCTGCCATCTATGTTATTATAGTAATAGTAGTGAAGTTGTTTCTGGATGTTTAGAAGCTTTAGATGCAATTGTTTGTTACAGTAATTTACAGTCTGATTCATTACAAACTTTTATCATAGCATTATGTGGAAGTGTTAATGTTGAAACATATTGTCAAATAAGTTGGAAGGTATATTATTATTAAAATTTTAAAAAGTTTAAATCAAATATACTTATGCACATTATTCATTTAAATTAAAATTATAATATATATTTCAATTTTAAAAATAGTATGACTTTTTGTAGATAATGCGTAACTTATTAGGTACACATATGGGTCATTCTGCATTATATACAATGTGTCGTTTGCTACAAGATACAAATTTTCAGAGAGATGTTCGCCTACTTAGAGGAGCAGTATTTTATGTAAATATGGGTCTTTGGGGAACTCATAAAATTCCAAAACTAGAATGTACTCCTACATCTGTTTTACCTTCATTTTATCAAGTAAGTAATTAAAATCTAATAATAAATCTAATAATTGATTATTTTATACAATTGAAAAGTATTACTTATTGCTTTGTTGTTTCATAAGGCTTTAAAATGTAATCATCCAGTAGTTATGTATGAAGTTATATTATCAATTCAAAGATTAGTAAATAAATATGGAACTGAGTTATGGGATCCTACATGGAGCATTATTCTTGATATTATTGAAGAAGTTATTTCTCATACAGGTAAAATCAAAATTTGTAAATTTTAATGTAAATATTTGATTTTTATTAATATTTGTATTTTTCTGTTAGAAACAAGTAATCAACCTGCAACTAGACAAGTTTCAGTGAATTTACATGAAACAATAAATAGTATTGAAAATTTACTAGATATTAATCATTATAATGGTTGTATTCAACGATTTTATGATCTCGTTGAACGTTGTAGTGATGCAAGACCTGTAATTATCATATTTGTAATTTAAATATAAATTTAAATACTTTTTTTACAAAAAAATATAAAATAAAATTTTTCTAGGAAGGTTCTGTTTTGAAATTAATTGAATATCGAGCACGTTCTATTGGACCTACACATTATCATTGGCAATTTAAACTAGCAAATTTAATGGAACGTTATTATAAGATTGAAACACGTACCAACATTAGAATGAAAGTTCTTGATGTTTTAACAAATGTTGTCCAAATTAATAGGTACATTAAATTAATATATTTTTTAAATTAGATAAATTTTGATAAAAGATTAACTTATATACTTTAATTGACATAACTTTAATGATATTTTTTTTTTAAATAGATCTAGATATGAAGAAGAATTAATTGAACGAATAATTGTGCCATATTTTCAACATGTTGATATGGATTTTGATATCACTATTCGGAATGGTGTTGCACATTTACTTATTGATCTTTGTCTTGAATGTGATACAAAGAGATGTTTAGAACTTTTAGATATATTAGAAAAGGTACATGATATTTTATATGTTTATTTATATATACATACAATATATGATCTTTAATATAACACTTTGAAGGATGAAATCATATAATATTATATGATATATTGTATAATATTTTTAAGATGAATTATATATGTTAAGGTAATCAATAAACCTTTTACATCTGATATACCAGTTACAAAAGATGTTGATATCAAAGATATAAAAACTGCAGTTATTGGTGTGATAAAAATCTTAATATCAAAAATTTATTATTTACCTTCAAGTCATGCTATACGAGCTTATAAAGTTTTAGTGAATTATTTGGAACAGCATTATAAAGAGCCAACTGTCTTCTATGACATTCCTACTATTCGATATTTGGTAATAAATAAAAATGATATTATTCATTATTTCAATTTTACATAATATATTTTTGTATTAATAGTATATTAATTATATTTTAATATATATTATTTTATCATAAAATTATTTTGCATTTTAGATTTTTGAATGTTTCTTAAAAATTAGAGCAAACACACTTTATCATCTTGGATTTCCGGATACTCAAAACTTATCTGTGATAAAGTTTAGTCCATATTTAGTTTTAGAACATACAACAATTGAACGAATAAATAGTGGAGGAGGTGGTAATAGTCCTCCACCAGTCAATCCAGCTCCATTGCAGCATTTATCTTGTCAAATTACTTACATGTCATTGGCACTTGCATGTAAAGCTGTTATTTCCTGTATTAAATTGGAAAAAGGTTTATATTATATATTTTAAATTAATGTAATTTTTTTATATATAAAAGTTACAAATTAATATTTGTATTTATTATATTTTTGCAGATTGGAAAGTTTTACAGTTGGTATTAAAAGAATTGCCTCAAGTGATGCAAAATAGAGCATTAATATTATCACGACATACAAATGACATTGATTATTTTGCAAATGCACTTTGCTCAATGGTATATTATTTTAATTTGTTTTTTTTTTTAATTTTTAAAAAAATTTATTTTATAAATTAAAAAATATATTTTTTAAAAAATATATTTTATATTAAAATATATTTTATTCTAATATTTTAATATATTAATAATATTTTAATATTTTAGGTTAGTGATAAAAGTTTAAGACTTCCAGAATCTCTTTACAATGTTCCTCCAAAATTTACTCTTTCAGAGTTTCGCGTTCATGTTTTTCCAGTATTAGCGTCATTAGCTTCATATCATGCACATTTAGAACCTAATTTACAACAGCGTTTAATAAAATGTTTAGAGGTAAAAATAAAATTCATTTTTTAAAGAAATTACACTGATATAAGATTTATATAATTTGGTAAATAAAAAATTTTTTAAATTTGTTTATTTAGGTTGGTTTAACAGCAAAGTGTGCAAGTCAATGTGTTACTAGCCTTACAACTTGTATTTTAGAGATGCGTGATGCGATGAACAAACTTTTATCCGAAGTACTTTTAAATTTATCAAAAATTTCAGCAACAGTACATATAGCTATACCAATTTTAGAATTTTTATCTAGTAAGTTTTATAAAATCTATAGAATAATTTAATTATGAAATAGATATATATATATATATATATATATGTATGCATGTATGTATATATTTTTTATACAGCTCTTACTAGACTTCCAAAAGTTTTTGCAAGTTTTATTGGAGATCAATACATGTCGGTTTTTGCAATTCTATTACCATATACAAATCCTTTTAAATATGATCATTATACAGTATCCTTGGCACATCATGTAATTGCTGTATGGTTTTTGAAATGCAGATTACCATTTCGAAGAGATTTTGTTAGATTTATTACTACAGTATGTGAATCATTAATTTTTTACTAATATAATAATATTATTAATAATAAAACTTTAATAATAAAACTATCTTTTTCTAATAAATAGGGTTTGAAAGCTAATGTAATAGTTCCTTTTGAAGAAGGTCATTTAATGAAATCAGATTTTAACTTCATAAATGAAGATTCCTCAAATAGAAAACGTAGTTCGAGTTTAACAGAACAGGTATGAAAGAAAGTATTAAAATTATATTATCTTATATTACTATTGTTATTAAATTTTTATTTATAGGGCAGTAGAGGCAGGAGAGAAAGACCAATAATGACAAATCGTATGATAGGAGATAATAAAGCTTCAGATTTAAAGCCTCCAATTGATGAGGCTTTAATGACTTTTCATGTTGAACTTACTGAAACTTGTATTGATCTTATGGCTCGATATACATTTTCAACTTATTCAGCTCGACCTAAAAGGTAAATTTATAATTATTAATAAAGATATTTTATTGATTTTAAAATACAAATATAAGTTATAATAATAATTTATACTTATTAGATTACCAGCTGCTGATTTTTTACTTAAAGAGGGTCAATCTATGACATGGTTACTTGGTAATAAACTTATTACTGTAACGACAAGCGGTTGTAGTAATAAAGCAATGCGAAATGGACTTTGTGATAATTGTTGGGTTGTGTGTAAATCTGGTCCTCAATCTCCTGAACATTCAAAAGCATTACAATCAAATTTACGACGAGCATCAAGTATAGAGGTATTATTGATATTATTTATATAATTATTTTATTATTATTTTCAAATTATTCTAAAATAAAATGATAATATATATAGACGACAAAAGAAGATAAATTATCTAGACAATTTTCTGGAGGTTATGGAAGTTCTACTGTAAATACAGCTGCAAATTCTCCAACAGAAGAATTGAAGAAAACATCAGAAGATTTAGATTCAATAAAAAAAGATCATCCTTTAGAAAAGATGGATAAAGATCAAGCAGAATCATCAAAATTAGAACAAATACTTAATAGTGAAAAACAAGAAGAACATGTTCTTTGTGCTTGTTGGTGTCAAGGATGGGCTGAAATATATGTACGTAGACCTACAGGTGATATGTCTTGGATAATGAGAATTCAGAATTCTATGCAATTTGAAACAAATATAGATTTTCCTGTGTATGACATAATGGCTTTATATAGACCAAATCAAAATTTAAAGCAGCAAGAATTTACACCAGAATATTCTGGAGATGAAACAGAGGTAATTTATAAAAATATGTTTTTAGATATTATATAGAAAAATTTACAAGAACTATTTACAGGATATTGCAGATAAAAATATGGATCAAATAAAAAATGATCATAACAATATGAAATCTATGATATCTTCTGTGTCGTCAGGTCCAATAGCTATACCTGGTTCACCAGCTCGACCGAGTCCTTCAAAGCAAAGTTCACGTGATAGTTTAGAAAGTTTAGAAGATGGTGAAGATGGTATGATTAAGTAATATCATATTTTATTTATTTTAATAAATGATTGAAAAAATTTATATATTAAAAAATTTGGTAGATTTACGTCGTTCTCGAAATCCTGTACGTAGATCAAATTCTAGTCCTGAAATGAGCGCTAATTGGAAAAATCCATTCTTAAATAAAGAAAAATTAAATTTACAAGTCGATCGTGATTTTTCAACAGATATAGAAATTAAACTTGATGCTGAATTAAAGAAACCTGCGAAAACTACGTACGCAAAGGATATGAGGTATTATTATTTCGATAGTATAATTTAATGAATTGATAGAAGAACTTAAAAATAAGCATTTAGTTTTAATTAAATAAGATTTATAATAAAATAATATAAAGTGAAAAAAGATATATCACAGTTTCGAATATTTTTTCAGCTAAAAAAAAAAATTGCAATTTTGATTTTAAAAATCAAAGTCAAAAGATTTTTTATTATATTATATTTTATTTATTACAAAAATCAAATTTTTTAAAAAATTATAAATTACATTCTAATGATCAATTTAAAAAATAATGTTAAATTCTTTTATATTAATATGCTTAAATCCTAATTCTATATTAATTTTAATTAGAATATTTTCATATTTCAAAATCAGAAATAAAATAAATAAAATAAAATAAAATGTATTATTAACGAAGTAATTCCTAATAAATGAAATAAATAATTTTTTAATATGTGTATAAACTTTGATTTTTATTTTGTTTAAAAATTATTTTTATTCTATAAATATTTTTAAAAGAAATTAAATAATCAAAGAGGATATAATTTGATGTTATTCATTTTTTAAGTTGGATATGTTAAGAAATATATATGAAAATATAATAATTCGTATATAAATATAATTAATTTTGTTTTTTAAATATAATTATATATTTTTTGATGTATTAATCTTTTTATAAAAAATATAATTTTTATAAAAATAATAAAAATCATTAGATCAAAAGATTTTCAATATCATATTTATTATTAATTATATAATATTTTTTAATATCTAATATCAATAAATAATAATTCAATATTATATTAATTAAATCATATAAAATAATGATTATATTTATTTTATAATTCTTTATCATTTTATAGAAAAAAAAATGATAAATTATTTTAATAATATTGAAATAAAAAATATTTTCTAATCCAATGATTTTTTAGAATAAATATTAAATAACTAATATTATAATAAATAATATAATATATAATTAAAAAAATATAATATATAATTAAATAATAAATATTAATAAATATTATAAAAATTAAGTTAGCATTAATTAAATATATCAAAAAATATATGATTATATTTAAGAAATGTCTGTGTCCATATAAAAAATATAATAATTAAATTATTAATTTCAATATCATTCAACTTCTATTGAAAATATTTTTTTATGTAACAATTAATTTTCAAATAATTTAAAATTGATAAGATAGATATTTTACTTTGTGTTTCATATGCTGCTATTTCAATAATAATATTTTATTTAACTTATTTAACTGAAATATGAAAATATTCTAAACTATATAAAACAATGCTTGTGAAAATATTTTAAATAAAATGTGAAAATATTTTAAATAAAATATGAAAATATTTTAAATAAAAATGATGTAAAGATTAATAAAATATCATTTTCCAATTAAAGAAATCATAAATTGAATTGCAATTAATTTCAAATAAAATCAAGATTAATTTTGCAGAACTTTTTTTAGAGAAAACTCTATTAAACTAGAAATAAAGAAATTTATTTAAACTATAAAATATACTTTCTTAATATTCATGTTTTAATCTAATATGATTATAATTAATCATAATACTTATAATTATTATATTTAATAATTATAATTATAATATATAATATATAATGTAATATATTATATAATGTACTATATAATATATTATAATATATTAATATTATTGCATGAAATATATCAATTCATGAACTTTACAAATAATTAATAAAAATATAATTTATTTATAGAGTCAGTTGTGAAGCTATACCAGAAGAAATATTTGGTATGGGTACAACACCTCCATCAGAAAATGTATCAGATCATCCAGCTGCATTACAGTCTCAACGCTCTTATCCAGGCACAACACAAGTAACTCAAATTATTACGAATACTAGTTCGAGTAATACTGTTCCCCCATCTCCTACTACTATACAGGTGTAGTATTCAAGTAAATTATAATAAAATTTACAATATATCCTAATAACGAAGATTTTTTTCTACATTTTTACAGATTCAAGGAAATTTTTTGGGAGTACGTGCAACACAAATTCAATCTGTTACAAAACCTCCACAATCACCTACACAAATTTATCCTCGATTATCTAATTTTGATTCTGGTCAAAAACAAATACCATTAGGAACAGATAGTAAACCACCTATTGGACGTAATCATCTAGATAAAGTATTATAAATGATATTTTTCATATTTTTATTAAAATATGTATTTTTTTATCAAAATT
>NW_025222552.1:951355-1119521 GCF_014066325.1 Apis laboriosa
TATATATATATATATATATATATATTTTAGCAAAAGGATGAGAAAGCTGATCCTTCAATGTTACCACCTTTGCCATTACCTTTCCGTGATAGAGGTCATACAATTTCTGTAATGAGTCCTGTGAAAAAATCTCGTGGAGAATGGGATAATATTCGTAGAGGAAATTCACCACGAATAAAAGACACTCCAAAAACTGGTATTAATCCTAGGTAATGTTATAATATTTTTAAATAAAAATATTTAATAATTATTTTTGTTATAATGTAAAATTTATACATAAATTATAAATTACAGTTTTGTGTTTTTACAACTATATCATACAGCACATTTTGGTTCGCCTTCAGAAAAACCTTTATTGGTTCCACAGACAACGGCTGTACAAAGAGCAGTAACAAATTTAGATAGAATACAACCATATGAAACTCACAAAATTGGAGTTCTTTATGTTGGTCCAGGACAAGCTTCTAATGAAACTGAAATTTTAGCTAATCAACATGGATCACTTCGATATACAGAATTCTTACAACGATTAGGAACATTAATTCGATTGAAAGATGTTGATGAAAGTGTGTTTTTGGGAGGATTAGATCGTAATGGTGAAAATGGAAACTTCGCATATATTTGGCAAGATGATGTTACACAGGTTAAAATGAATTATTAAAATTTTTGTTATTCTATATTCTTAATAAATTTTTATTCTATATTCTTAATAATATAAATTTTTTAAATTTTATTAGGTAGCATTTCATGTTGCTACATTAATGCCTACAAAATTAAGTGATCCAAAATGTACATCTAAAAAGCAACATATTGGAAATAACTATGTTACTGTTGTTTATAATGAATCTGGAGAATCATATAATATACAAACTGTAAAAGTATGTATTATTATATCATTTTCAAGATTTAATTAGAAGTAATAATAATTAATATTTATTTTAATATTAATATGTTCTTTTAGGGACAGTTCAATTATGCATGTGTTGTAATTCAACCTCTAGATCATGGTACTAATCAAGTCACAGTTCAAGTAAAAGAAGAATTAGCTAAACATATTAGACACAGTGAACCAAAAATTATTTCTGATCAAAATTTAGCTATTTTATCTCGACAATTAGCTCTTCATGCCAATGTAAGATTAATAAAAATTAAATTATGTAATTATTAATTTCATTTAATTTGGTATTATATTTTAATTTTATTTCTTAAATTATAATATATATTTATTTAAAATGTAGTTCAAACAGAAATTATATTACAGAGAAATTAAAAATTCTTTTTTCATTTTTGCAGCTTGCTTCAATGGTTTCATCATCATTAGAACAAAACAGTCACAATCCATATGCTTCTAATTGGTTAGAACGTTTACGACATATTAAAAGACTTAGAAATCGTGTATTACAAGAATCAACAAATAATAATCCAGATGGGACAACTGATGATCTATCCCCAAGATCAAATAAACGTATTTATATGGATGATTTTACTGAATATACAACATGATTTGATTTTAATAAAAAAATTATTTGATAATTATCATTAATATGTCTATATTTGTTATAAAAATATGTATATATTGCAATAATTAAGTATTCTTTTTATATATTATTACAAAAAACATAATTACTTTAGGAATCTTGTATCAAATTTTTAATTCAAATTTGATTTCTTATAAATATAAATTTTTTAATATTGTAATTAATAAAAAGAAGAGCAATAATATATTATTTAATGTTTAATATTTAATTTAATATTGCTTAATGTATTTTCTTTTCATAATTGTAAATAAATAATTTGATAAAATTATTTATTAAGTTTCAATAAATTAATATTTTTAAAAACATATTTATATATAATGTTATTTCGTTAAGAATAAAGATAATATAATGTTATGAATAGTACTACAAATATTTATTTGACACTGATTGGTAGAAATCTGTTTCTGAGGTTATATTTATTTAATAAGTTGGTAATAGAAACAGTGCTTAACCATAAAGAAGTTCACGTGAGAACCACGTACAAAATCGTTGACAGATATAAGCGCCTCTGTCTATATAATTAAGAAACTCACGGGTCGATTTTCTGTACATCAACATATCCTTATAATATATACTGTCAATCTCATTTGGTCCTGTCAGCTGGTGAAGGGGAGATAAAAGAACGATAAAAATGGTAAATATATTTTAAATTATTGAAATTTAAAATTATTTAGATATGCATTATATGTTCTAGTAATAATAATTTCTTGACTTTTAGTCGTTCGCCGAGAAAATATCATCGATTATGCAAAGACCAGGACAGGACCCTGTTGCCAAGGACGATGTACCTTGGTGGATGAAATATGCTGGTCGAGGACTCGGAACTGTGGGTAGTATAAGTAAGTCTTTAAATTTAAAGAATATTATAAGATACATATTATCATATAATTAACTTACTATTACTATTTTTTTTTTTACTGCATTTTTTACATATTTGTTATATTTTTAAAAAGTACATAATAAATGCATATAATAGTTAATATTTTACATAGATATACAATATTAAGATATGATTTATGGTTTGTGATCTTTTTATATTTACAAATAATTATATAGCACAATAGCACTCAAATATTTTAAATCATTTTTATCATTATATAAATTTTATTATTTGTATTATTTTTATTTATATTATTTATATTAGATGTTACAAAAATATGTATGTAGCAATTAGAATTTATAATTTACATTATCATTCATAATTTATAATTCATAATCTATATTTATTCAATAGTTTTTATTGATTTGTTACAGTTGCTATTTTTCTTGGAGTATGGAATTGTGCATCAATATTATTGGGTTCTGTAGATTGTCTAATAAGTGGTATGTGGCAAATGGTAGCTGGTTTTATAGTTATAATGATAGAAGCACCATGTTGCTGTCTATTTATTGATTTTGTACAAAACTTAAGTGATTGGGTTGAAAAGAGACCTTATTGGAATAGAGCAGTCGCATATTGTTTGTAAGTAGATCATGTATTTGATGGGATATATAAGCTATGATTTCAATTTTTTTTTTTAATATTAATTTGTATCATTAAATTTAATATTTAAATACAATGCTTTTTCTTATTTTTTTTAGAATAGCACTTCCTTCAGTCTTCCTTTGTTTAGGAATGAGTAGTCTATTTGGCAGTGGTCTAATATTTGCAACAGGTGTAATATATGGATTAATGTCACTTGGACGAAAGTAAGTTATATTTGTTTCATTTATAGCATTATAAGATAAATTATTAATATTGAAATTATATAGACAATTAAAAATATATTTCTATGGATAATTCATTAATAAGTATATGTTTTGTTTCAATTCTAAGAAATTAATATAATTTTTTACATAATTATTTTATTTAGTTGAAACACTGAGTGATATGTTGTTATAGTAACATGTGCATATGTTATTTGCTTGGGATGTGGATGAAAAACTAATTATTTTATTTGTTCCATATTTGTGTCTATATTTTAATCTATAACTATGGTTTATGGATACTTTCTATATATAAATTAACTAACACATAATATTTTTATTTTTGAAGTCTTATAAAACATGTATCATCATACAAAGCAATAAAATATATCATTTTCATTTAACAGCTAAGTGTTGTTAGTAAGCTATGTTTTATTAAAATATAATCATAAAATATAATATATTTGATAAGTATAATTTTTATTTTTGTTACTAATACACTAATCACAACAGAGGAACCAGGCCCGACCCAGCAGGAATAACGTCGGGTGTGAGTTCCCCACAGGGTACAGTACCTCCTACTACAGATCACCATACTACTCTCGTGGAGGATCCTGATGTCTGGAGGCCTACATAAATCATCAAACATTCATTGCACCACTTCTCTAACCAGGCAATAATATATAAAATTTATTGTCATTTTTACATTTGTAGTTTTTTAGATATATAAATTTTTAGGTTCATGATTATATTTTAATGTTACTGTTATGCCCAATATATTTGACAATATGCATTTAATTTCTTTGATATTATAATTAAGTTATTATTTGTGTATAATGATTTTTTTTTGCTTTACTAATATATTCGATTAAGTTTTTATTCTAAAATTAAATTATTTAATTTAATATAATATAAATATTTTATATTTTTTAAAATTTGTCTATATTCATGAGTCAATTATCTTGAAAGGCTTATATGTATGCTTAAGCTTAAGAATAATTTATAATTTTAAATAATTATTTAATATATTATTTATTATTATTTAATATAATTATCTAATATATAATATATAATTATAAATAATAATTTAATTTTAATTACCTATACATAAATACATTCTTTTAATTTCATAAAATAACATTTAATTTTAGATCATATATTTAGATTCTTTCTTGCATTAGAAAGATATGTTGCTTTATTCCTTTATTTTTTAAACATTGTTATATAGATTAATGACTTGCATGCTGCTGCTGGTTTCTTTCATTTATAATTTTATATATGGTATTTAAATATAATATTATAGTAATAATATTTATATATTTATAGTATTTAAATTTCAGCTCAACTTTTAGTTTTTATAAAAACACTTATAAAGTAAATAAAATACAATAATATTAAAATTTTTTAAATATTTAGAATTATTATTCAAGATATTCCAATATTATATGGATGCAATTTTAATTAAATAATTTTAAATTATATTTTTATATTTCCTTTGAAATCTTTATTTTCTCATTTTGTAGCTTTAAAATGCTTTCTTATAGTTTATAGATACGTGTTTTATAATACAACTTCTAATGCACATATTTTTATGTGTTTATTAATTATTTTGAATCTTAATAATTTATGAATTTTTTAGAGCACCTTTCCGTGAAATGAGATCAGCAGCGACGAATATTGAGGTTCCTTCATCGAGTATGCAAGCTACACTTGTTGAAAATGCTCAACCAATGGGTTTTTCCAATAAACCAGATAGTAATATTTAAATTTAAAGAATTAATTGGCAAAAGAAAAGTTTTGGTGTGAATGATGATGAATGTTGATTTGATGAAATAACTAATAACTGAGCTCATAAATATGTATTGTTTGAAACATTAGTTCCATTATTTTAATATTTCATTATCTTCAGCTTATGATTCTATAAATTGTTACATTATTTCTGTTGAAATATAAATAAAATAACTTCTTTTTTTTAAATAATTCATAATTTAATTTCAGTTGTGAAATTTGACATTAGTACTATATTATCATTAGTAATTAGTAAGACATTAGTAATATTAATATATTATTTATTAAACTACTATTATTGTTTATAAAAATTATATGATTTTAATTTATCATTTGAAATAATGCCAAAGTTAAAGACTGCTATAAAAATTATATTCTGAAATTATTTATGAGCTCAGTTTTTTGTGATCCTACTTGTCTAATTGTGTCATAATGTTCCAATAATGAAATTTACGATGAAAAAAATAACCTTATGTTAGTTGATTTTGGATGTAGTTATCTTTAAATTTTGTGTTTTAAGATAATAAATTGTAATATTTTTAACTAAAATAACTCTTCCAAAATCAAAATATCCTAAGACTTTGAAACTGATCATTTATAAGTTATAAAACGAGTCACATGTTAGCTTTATCTTTACTTATTGTTTATATAATATAATTGAACACAAAGTATCTGGCCATCTGAGTATTTTGTATCTCATTAATTAACATATCATTTTTCATTCTATCATATTTTCAACTAATTAGATTATCATTATAAATAAATTTCGAGTTACTTTTTTCTTATTAATATATTGTTTCATATAAAATATACTGAATACCAATATGGCTGAATAATTTTGTGACTATTTATATATTTGGGATAGTCATATAGTTAGAACAATTTATCATTTTTTTATCGTTCAAGATAAATTAATTTAAGAAAAAATAAAATAGTTTAAATTATCCAATAATAAAATTGTACGTGTATTCTTTTTTCAAATTGCATTATATATTTTTTCATATAAATTAATATTTTTATTTTACAAATAAAATTCGTAATATTTTGTGATACTCATTATCTGAATTTTATTTAGAAAATTGATATTTGATATATTAAAATTTATTGTATAATTAAAGAAAGAATTATTGTTTCATTGTTTTATAATTTACATCACTTTTTATTATTTTTTCCATCTTGAACGGAAAGAAAGTATGAATTCTCCCGATTGTATTGTATCAATTATTGTATATTCTTCTCTCTGCCAAATTTGTAAATATACGTGTATACATACATTTATATGCAGGAAACGATTTTTAATTATTTCACATATAATATTTAAATTTATATGATATCTACTTCCATATACTCTTATATATGAAACTTCCAAACTTAATTTTTTATATTTTAAATTTAATTTTATTGTAATTAAATATAATATAAGGCAGAGAGAACTCATGATCAGTTATACTATATTTATATATAATTATATATATTAATTATATAATTTATATTATATAATTATATAATTATATATTATATAATTAATTATAATTAATATTTATAATTATAATTATAAATATATACATTATAATTAATTATATTATTTATATATAATTATATATTATAATTAATTATATAATTTATATATAATTATATATATTATATTTATATATAATTTCTATTAAAAATTATGAAAATATAATTAGATAACATTCTGATTATTTTAAGAATATTTATATTATTCTATATAAAATTTTAATCAGAATCAAATGTATTAGTGATTTTTTTGACAATTTTTTAAATTTTTTCCTCATAAATCAATATCATGTATTTTTAACCGAATAAGCATTTATTTCTTAATCGAAATTGTTAAATTACTCGACCATTATCTTTCCCTATTCCTATTTTTTAAAAATAATGCATTTTTTAAAAATGTAAAATTTTAGAAATATTTGATTATGAATTGACTTTTTCTAATTTTTAATAATTTTTTTTACGTTTATCAAAAAAACGCATTTGACTTCATTTCGAATTTAAATATCACTTCTAAACGCGATTATTGTATTCGTGTAGTTTGTATTATAATTATTATTTATTGTGATTTTTACGTTGCATTTTATTGTGATTTTTTATTATTAAGCAAACTTTTAATAATTTACATTTATGAATAATAAATGGTAAATTAGAAATAATAAATACTATATTATATTTAATGTTAATGAGCGTATATGAAAAAACAGAAGCATGTATGTAATTAAATTACTGCATGTAATTTTTATCCAGATATTGATTATACTGATTATATTGATTATATTGATTTTCATTTTACGATTATTTCAAAATTATAAAATATTTATTTTAAATTTAAATTGCGTATTTTAATATATATAGAGAAATTTGAATGTACTTATCTTGATAATGCTGTTGATATCAATTTTAATATAATATTTAATAGTAAAATAAATGATATAAAGAATATTTTATATTAATGAGAAACATTCAGCTAAAGTAGATATTCAATATTTTCATGATTTTATTTGATTTAAATTACATAAATTTTAATTTAAAATATTTATGATTTAAATAAAAGATATTTGAAGAAATTCAATACGAAGAAAATGATATAAAAATAAATGTTAAAATAAATGTTCAAATGACTATTGTATAAAACATATGATAAATTACATGTGGCACTTTACTGCTATTATAGATAGAAACAGAAATATATTTATAACAATTTTCTGTCAGGAAAAAATGTGTTCAAATGTACATGTCTCATGTATTTTTCATTAATTATTATTAGCAAATTAAGTATTTATATATAAATACATAAATAATTTATTATAGTTTAGAAAATTATAAATAACTTTTAAGAGTATACATTATCTTTAAAATATATCAAAATATACATATGTAGATATTTAATTTTCATTAAATAGAAAGCAACAGAATATTTATCTATATAATGCTTAATACACTTTTATTATTTCAAGCTATCAAATTTATATATAGAAAGCAATAAAGTTCTTTTAAGCATACCTCGATTTAGTTAAAAATATAATATGTTTAATTTTGGAAATAGAAACAAAAAAAAAGCTGTTACATATAATATGTATTATACATATTATAATATTAATTAAAAGCAATAAGTTAAATTATAATGATGATTGTATATGATCTTGATTCATTACATATATGTATAGTAAAATTATCAATAAATATTTAAATTATATTAAAAATATATAAATAATTTTTAATAAAATTAATATTTAATTAGTTTTTATAAAATTATATATATTATTTTATAATTATTAATTAATTATTTATTAAATTAGAATTATAAGCAATTTAATTTAATTTAAATTATTATATAAAATATATTTTAATATACTTATTTTTTATATCTAAATTTTTTTCAATTTCATTTTTATAAAAATATCATTTTTATATTTTTTATATATATAATAGTTTATACTATTTTGAGTTTATTATATATTTACAGAATATTAATATATTAATATTAATTTTAATATATTCGAAAGACTTTGGAAAATTGATTTCAGAAATTAAAATAAGTATAAAATATAAATACAAAAATACAAATAAAAATATACAAAATGTTAATACAAATATACAAATATATAAATACGCAAAAAAATTACATAAAATGTTGCTTGAAATTTATTTATTAAATTATAAATAATTAATTTTTTTGTTGATGAAGCAAAACAGAAATAGAATTATCTCATTTTCCATGTGACATTTTGTCTAAGACAAATTTCAATTATAATTTAATAAATATATTTTTGTATATTAATTTTTGTATTTATCTTAGAATTTGATATTCTTTTAATCAAATATATTAATATTCAAATATATTAATATCTTATATTCAAGTTATAAATTGAAATTTACAATTTTTTTTATAGAGTTCGAATTTTATATTTTCAAATAGTAATAAGAAATCCAATTACAAAGATTCCAAGTGTTTAATGAAGATATATAAAAAATTTTTTCTAAATTATATTGTATATATAATTTGTAACATTTATTTTTTGAATGAAGTAATTAATTTATAAATGAAGAAAGAAATTTAAATAATTTCAATAATTAATTAATTCTAATAAAATATCAAAAGAACTGAAATTAAATAATGATTAATGATATTTTTAATGATTACAATTAAATTTTAATTATTTAATAATTTATAGAATATATATAATAAATGATGTTGTTAATTACTTATTTTTATTTTGTTTTAGCATTTTCATTTATTTGAATATGATGAATAAATTATTGGATGAACCTGATTATTCCTCTTGTCTGATTTTATTGATTTTATATATATTATAAAAGAAATCATTTTGAGAATCATTTTTTTTATAATCATCAGCTTCAATTTTCAAGTTATTTAAAAAAAAATGTTCGATATTATATATTAAATTCTGTTTATACAAATGCGTTCGTAACAACACATGTGACAGTTTCATCACTTCTCAATTGTTTACATAAAATATCTTCTAAATTATGATACAAAGCAAACATTGAAATGTTTCTTATAAGTTAAATATTTCATGACAAATTTTTATAAATATCAATTTATAAAATATTTTTTAAATTAAAGATTTTTTGACATGAATAGTTTAATTGTTTTTAAAAAATAACGAATTGTATCAATTAATGCAATAAAAATTATATAGTTCTAAAAAAAAAAAATTAAAGTAGTTTTCATATGATCTTTACAATCTATAGAGAAATTAATATTACATATTGTATTTCTTTATACCAAATAACTTCTATAAGAATATTTTTTTCATAATATTTTTTCTTTAGATATTTCATTAATTAATTAGATGAAATGAAGTAGAATATAATAGTTCTATTATAGATATACCATCGCACTGTTTTGTTTTTATCTTGCTTTATTTAATACAAACTTCAATTGTTATAATTTAATAAATTAAATATTTTTGTATATCAATTTTTGTATTCTAAAATCTTTTTATGTTACAAATATATCAATATTATGTATATACTAAAAAAGATCTCATTCAAAACATAAAAAAATAAATTTTCAATGAATTTACTCCTGGATCATTCTAGTTTATACAAAACCAATTAATCATTCGGCAAACTAAACAAAGAAATTTCAATGAAAGTTGGTTTTCTTTTTATCGTACTGTCATTTTATTCTGTCTTTATCTTATTTTATCTAACATAAATTTAAACTTATAATATAAATAAACAAGTTTCAATATTTTTGCATTCTTTTTTTTTTATGTTCATTTTAATTTATAGAATTAATGTTTCAATATATTAATATTCTGTATATTATAATATTATCAATATATCATATATTTTAAAATATCGATAAATTAATAAGCTTTTTGAATTATTTTATAATTATTTTATATATACATTTATTTCTCATAATTCTTTTTTTTTTATTATTTTTTTATTATTATAATAAATAATTTAGATTTAGAAAGAAAACACATATAAAATATATATAAAAGTAATTAAATTAATTAGGAAATAATTATTGATTTTATTATTTGAAAGATATTCATTTGGAAAATTTTTAAAGTTATTAAATACATATGTTAAAGCAAAATGAATTTCATTATCAATGCTGAAGAACAAAGCATAAATAAATAAGTACACAACAATCTTAAAGAATTACTTTTATTTATATATTAAACATGAAAATAAATTTCCAAATTTGTTTAAACTAAATCAAAAAAAACAATATTTATTATTTTATTGGAAATAAATTGGAATAAATTAGATAAATTTTTTTTAATTAAATTTAAATTATTATATTTCATTATACTTATCATAAAATAAATATTATTTAAAGTAATATGTCCCAATTTTTTTTATTCGTGTCTTTTTTCAACGTCTCAAAAATTTTTGTTTCATTTAAGATAATAATTATATTTTAAAAAAAATAATATATTTAAAAAAAAATATAAATTAAATATTCTGCTCTCTTAATTAAAACATATCTTAGCATATTTTGTTTCAGACAAAAGTTCAAAATATATTAACTGTATAGTAATTTTACGTATTCTTTAATTTTAAAATATATTTAAAAAATTCTATATACTTTGTAGGAATTTAAAATTAGATTTTTATCTTTTCTAATAAAGCATAAAGAAAACCAATAAAGTAAAAATTTTCATTTTTTTCTTATATTTCAAAATAAATATAATTATCTTTAAGGAAAGTATTTAACTTTAAGTATTTTTAATTATTCATTCACAATATTGCTCCCTCTATAAGGTTATATATATCAAGAAACACTGATGTAATTTTGGTTTATCTAGATAATATTATTTTTGCAAAATGGATGAAATTAAAAGTTTTTTTTTATATGACGTTTGTTTAAAAGAGAAAAAAGAAAAAAAAATAACTTGAATTTAATTTTTTTAATTTATTTTAATCATTCATTATTTCATTTATAGTAAAATGCTAAAATTATTTGAATTTTATCTGAATATAGAAAAAATTATAAATATATATATATTTATATATTTATATATTTTAATTATCTAATAATTTTTATATTTTTACATTAATGTTTACATTAATGTTTTGATGGATAAGAAAAAAATAATAGGGATAATAGAGATTTTGGAATGAACAATTAATTTTTTATAATATATTTTCTTGAATGAATATCTATATGAATATTTAAAAATTTTTTTTAAATATATTTAAAATTTTTAATTTTATGATTGATAATTGTTTTATTCATAAATTTGATTTTTCTTGATCAATTATCTGAAAAATTGTTTATTCGAATTGTTTATTTGTTTTCCAAATCCAATTGTTTGAATAATCAATATTTTATTGTAATTACTTTTGATTCATCCAATTTATAGAAATTAATTCAATTTAATTGATTCAATGAGCCATTTGTTGTTTGTATTATAATATTTAAATAAAAAAGAAGAAGGAAAAAGAAAAGAGAAGGAAAGGAAATAAAAAAAAAAATAAGTACGTATTTCATTTAAACGTATTACATTTAAACGTATCGTATTATTATTTAGTCTCGACATCTTAATATTTCAATATTTGTTCAAAGTTTTTTTTTATACCAAATATCTTATTCTATGTATGTAAATATATCTGCAAATATAATTTTGTGTTTGGTTTTATTTTTAAATTCTTTTACATCTATTTAAATTTATTTAAATCTATTTAAGTCGTAGTCGTTTTAAGGCACGATGTGAATAATGAATAATTAATGTAAATAATTATACAGATTGTTTTCGAATTTCCCTTGTAAATCATGAATATTGAAAATAATTAAAAAATGTTAAGTAAAGTTTGGTCATGAATGTATACAAGTGTTAATATATTTGTGAAACACTTTTGAAGGATCTATTCAAAACAAATACAAAAATTGGCATATAAAAATGTTAATTGAAGTATTATTTAAAAATTTTATACAATTATAAATTAAGAGCAAACGAGATAGAGATAGAACAAAATGGCAATATGACAGAAATAGAATTATCTATTCTATCTCCTACTCAATCTCCATCGCGCTTCATTTATCGCAATTTTAAATTGCTTACAATTTAATAAATAAGTCTATATTTTCCTATATTTTTATGTTTGTTTTAACTTCTAGAATATATTGATCTTTAAAATATATTATCCTATGAATATATTAACATTATTAATTAAAGATATAAAAACATAAAGATGATTCATTTATGTGATTCAATTTTAATTTATGTGTTTATATCTTATTATTATTTGTAGCAAAAAATGTTTCATATATAGTTGAATGCTAATAATGATAAACGAAGTTAATTATAAGAGAATTTGATTTCATAGTAAAATTAAAATTAAAATATATTCTAAATAAAATAAAATAAAATATAAACTAATGATTTTTGATTTAGATATAAATAAGTTAATATTTTTTTATAGGGAATGCCAAATTGCATTGATTAATGCTTTAAAATATATATGATTTCAATTAAAAAACATATTTGACATTCACATGTTTTTTATACGTTTATTTACAAAAAAATAATAATATTAAAATCTATCTTTTTTGAAAATTCAATTGTATATGAAAATGTTTACAGTAATTAGTAGTAATTAGTAGTAATTTAAATCTTGTTGTTTACAATATGTGAAAATATAAAACAATAATTATAGATTGCAAATGATATATAGACTAGTTAGGAGAAATAATTAATAAAATTATTACAAATAAAATGCGAAAATTATTTTATCTTATATCAAAATATTTAAATAAAATTATTAAACAAAATATTAAATATTAAACTATATAATTTAATATTTTCATAGAAAAAATATTTATTTCTTTTTTATAAAATTTCCGTTATTCTGAATATTAGTAGGATAATATAATATTCTTTAATTTCTAATTAATTTAGATATATTCTTTCTAAAATTTACTTTCAACACTAAAATCTTCTTTCCATTTTAAAATTTTATAACTTTTCTTTAATTTTTTTTATACAAAATTTTATACAATAAAATATTATAAAGATATCAAAAAAAGATCAAAAAAGAAAATTTTATACAATACTGTTTTCTTATTTTTTTTCGATTACACTTTAACAGATTATCAATGTCAAATACATTCTGTATTTATAATACGTTGATATAATACGTTGTATATGAATAAGTATACTATATAATATTATACTACATGTTTCTTTAGACAGGAACCTCGAATTAATTTAATTTCGTAAATATTTATATGATTGATTTAATTTATAAAAAGATAGGACGATATTAAAAATATTTTTTTTTCTTTTCATTTGAACGATGATTTTTACAATTTTACATATGTAAATTTTGTTGATAACCTTCGACCTCGTTGTACATTTTTCTCACAGCATCTGTTGTATTATTTGGTAAATAATTTTGGATTGCCGGTGCAATCTTGTTATTGCTCGGCATAATTCCATTGGCCAAATGTGTTACGCCATTTTGTAGCATGTGTGCAGCGCCATTCGCGATACCATTTTGCACATATTCAACACCATTTCTTTGAGCATGTCTCGTACTATTCTTTAATCTATTTGTAATTCGTGCTGCCCCTGTAAACAAAAATTTGTATCGTGAATAATCAATTAAATATTTTTATTCTATTTAAATATTTTCAATTTTTTTTTATACCATTTAATTTGATGTAACATGATTAACACTTGATTTTATTTAGTTCTTTAAAAAGATTCTTATTTAAGAAACTTTCTATAATTTAAATTTATAACAAAAATATTACTTTTATATTTTTCTAAATGATGTTAATTTATTTTTAAAATTTATGAAAACTGTGAACACAATTTAATAACGCAATTTTTAATAGTTAAATATTTTTAATAGTTTAATAGAATCAATAATTTAAAAAAATATATCATATAGAATTTATTTCGTTTCGAAAAATATATAATTTAGATGATTTTTTTTTAGATGAATATATGAATATTATTTTTGTTTTTTTGAATGGAATTATAGATATTTTTTAATAATTATTAATCATTAATCTATTCATTTTATTCTTTTTCTATATAAAACTACTTAGTCATTTATAGCAAAGAATTATTAATTTAAAGATTTTATTTAAAATTTTAAATTTGCAAAATTGCAAGAAAAACATAAAATAGTAAAGTAGTAAGTAATACTTGTACTCATGTTTTTCTTATTTTTCATACAATTAAATTTCACATAATTCAAAATATCTTTTGAACTAGTCGTTTTTAGACATACAATAGTCACAAAAATATTTGTATCATTATACTTATTTAATATGGCAATTATATATTATAATAATTAATTAATTCAATATATCCAATTTTAATAATTATATAATATATATATATAATTTTATTATAATTGCAAAAATTGGATATTATTAAATATTGATTTTTATAAAAAATATTTCATTGTAAAATAAGAGTATGTATTTATTTTAACCAATAATTAATTTTTTAATGCAGTATAAAAAATATATTCATTAGTGTATAAAAAAATATAATTTAATTTAAACAAATGGATTTTGAAATCTTTGAAATGTCTCTATTTTCGAATCATATGTGTGATACATGCTATATAACATATCACTTCAAATTATTATTTAATATTAACTATTTAAATTTTTATTCATCTTCTATCATTTTATATTTATTCTTTTTTCATAATTTATTTAATAAATAACAATTTAATAAGGAACATTTTAAATTGAAAATAGAGAATATTGTTTACCATATATACTTATCCCATTCATATTTTTTATAATGTTGGTTGCTTTCTTTACATTTGATTTATTATCGATTATTTGTTTAGAAATACCATTTGGTATGATTGATTCATTCCTATTGTTAGAAATTAGTACATTTGATTTTATATTATTTTCATTATCTTGTATCTGCGACTCAGAACTATGTGGATCATTTTTTTTTTTGCGACATGTTTGTGTCATTAATTGATAAAGTGCAGCTGCAAATTCTTGTTGCACACTTGGTACATCGGTATCGCCATCAATCTGTATTTAAAACATATAATTATTTTTTTATTTTAATTATATTATTAATTTTATAATTATATTATTAATTATATAATTAATTATATTATATATTATTATATATATTATTTTATTATAATTATTTTTAATATATAATTATTTTATATAATTATTTTCAGATAATATTTTAAATAATAATTACAAATAAATTGAAAACAAATTTTTTATTTATAAAATTTGAATTCGAAACTTTGGAAAACTTTCGAAATTTTAAAAATTCAAAACAGAAAAAAATTTTCGAAATCTAAAATGTTTATTTATTTTTTTTCTTTCATTTCTTATAAAATAGTATTATTTTATCAAGAATTAAAACTTTTAATATTGATATATTCTTTCTAAAATTTACTTTCAACACTAAAATCTTCTTTCCATTTTAAAATTCTATAACTTTTCTTTAATTTTTTTTATACAAAATTTTATACAATAAAATATTATAAAGATATCAAAAAAAGATCAAAAAAGAAAATTTTATACAATACTGTTTTCTTAATTATATAATTAAGAAATATTCTTTGAGATTAAGATAAGAATATTTGGATAAACTTTTAATGTCTTTGAAATTTTTTAAATTCAAATTGATAATTGATAATATATTATTAATAATATAATATATTATCTTTGGTTCGCAAAAATTTAAATTTTTATGTTTTTTCCTATATTTCTTCCTATATTTTCATATTTATATATTTTTTAAATAAAAATTAAAATAATATAAAATATAATATAAAATATTTTTTAAATAAATAAAATAATATTTTTTAAATAAAAATTCAATTGGATTTATTAATTAAATAAAAGTAAATTCATATTGCTACAATAAGTTACAACTTTTTCTTTTTAAAGTATGAATTATTCTTTACTTAAATTTCGAAAATTTTAAATCATAAAAATAACGAAAAGTTTTGAGATTGAAACATAAAACTTTTTGAATTTTATAGAGTTTTGCAGTTTTGAATTCATATCTCTAGTAATAACTGATAATATTGATATAGTTGACAATATAATATAATTTAGCACTTTTATAATGTGAATTAAAAATTGTGATCTAATATATAGAATATATAATAGATTATCAAATAAAGAATTTTGCATTTAACAAATTTTGAAGTAAAAAAAAAAAAAAAAGAAATATTCAAGATTTCAAAAAACGATGTCGATACAATTTAATTTTAATTAACTTAATATATTAAATAATGATTAGATTGTTAATTTTACTTGCTTCTTTACTTTTTCTGTACAATAGAAAAATTTTATATTTTTGTTTTCTTAAATTAAAATAAAAGACATACTAATTACTTTAATATTAAAAAAAAACTATTTATTTAACGCTTTTGATTTTATATAATATTAATATGTAAAACATGAAATATATAATAATTGATATTAAATTATTTCAAATATTGTAGTAAGTTAATAATCAGATAATAATTTTTTAAAAGATATTTAGGATTTATTTATATTTTTTTTATAGTTTTATTCACTAATAATTTTATCAATAATATTCACAATAATAAGAACATTTATCAATAATAAGAATGAAAAAAATGTTTAATTCTCAATTTTATATATGATAATATAATCATAAGAGAATCGATTTTAGAGACATCAAAATAAATATAAAAATTAATATATATTAATATATGTATATATATATATATATATATATATATATATATATACATATTCTGGAAAATTTAGAAGTTCTAAGGAAAATATTTTAAATAAATTGAATTGTACTTACAATTGTTAAGCGATTCTCATTATCTAAAGCTTTTAACATAGGCAAAGATACCTCGCGGAAGAGTTCTAATCTCTTTCTAAATGCAGATACATTATCATCCAGTCTTCCTCTGCCGAGTTGCAGTTTTGAACAATCCAGTAATACTAACGGTGGTTGCTGATCAAACTAATAACATTTTTGAAAAGCTCGAATAAGCTTATTCACGTAATGTTTAATATTAAGAGTTACAATCATAAAAGCAAAGTATTACATAAGTTATTAATAATAATTATTGGAACGTATTATATGTATATGATTTGTTTAATCTTAAATTACCTTATCCTCGAATTTGTGAACTTGATTTAAATCTCTCGGATAACCGTCTATTACTATACCATCCGTGTCTCGATTTAAAATAATCTGTTGTTCTACTATTTGCATCACGATGTCTTGTGATACCATTTCTCCAGAAACAATAGCTTCGTTGATAATGGTATTGGAGGATGCCATTGTTCTCAATAAACCACCGATACTAAATTGAACCCAGCCTGGCATATTACGAACAGCTTGAGTGCATAGATTTTCTTTGTTGCTTCCTGGACCACCTAAGAAAAATGAAATACTAAAAGTATAGTATTATAGAAAAATTTAATTGGATGATCTTAATAATTGAGCCAACTTTTGCAAAAAAAAAAACTATTGGATCGTATTTATAAAAATTTTACTAGTTAATTAATCTAAATTTAACTTCCATCATCTTCGAAACAATCTTTGTTTGTATTAATAACGATTCCATTTTTTTTATTAAATTTTTAAGAACATTTTGATAATTTGTATTTTCAATATAATTCTATGTAGTCTATAATATTTAACTTGAATATCTTCGAATATATCGAAATGATGCTCTTTACAAAATGTTAATATAATGTAAATGAATATGAAATAATATTCTGTTATTTAATTTTATTTTTTAAATTTAATTTTCGAATATATTTATACAAAATGTGATAAAAATTTCGAAAAGTTCACGAATCTTGAAATTTTTTGCTTATTTATTTTTCTATAATAAATGAGAAAGTTATGTGAGTGTGTAAGTAACTAATATATTCTCTTTAGCAATTATTAAAATCATAAGCAAAAAGAAAGAGTATTATTTCAACTATTTTTTTATACTTACCTATGACCCAAATGAATGCAGGTAATCCTTTTCTAGGTTTATTTACGGTTTTCGTAGGTTTGAGATTCACAGTGATAGGTAATTGAGTTATTTGTGATACCATTTCCTTCTTAGGAGATAGTGATTTTGGAATAGATTCTTTTCTTCTCTCGACTTCTACCTGAAATTTAATTGTTATTCATTGAATAATTCAAATGTGATCTTCACGAGAAATGAATATATTAAAATATAACTATTTTTCATTTTCTAATTGCATTTATTTAAAACACTATAAATATTAAATGATATGGATAATATGTTCAAATATGTATAAAGAAAATAATGTAAATTTGTTATTCATTGCAAGTTGCTAAGTTACATTTTCCAATATACTAATATTTTTGAATGTAAAAATTTAAATAATAATAATAATAATAAAAAATTTCTCCATATAAATCATATTTTATATTATTTAAAGAAAAAATAATACAAAATTATTTGCAATGAAATTTGAACATGGATAGGAAGTTATTAAAGTCTCATTTCAAATTCTAATTTTAATTGATAATTAAAACGAATGAATTACATATATAATATTTTATTTTTTTCAATATTTTTATTTTTATGTAATATAAATAAAAATCTATCTATCTATAAATATAAATTTTCTATATTTAGCTAGAAAAAAATCAAAAGATTGTAAGAGTTATTTGATAATTGGTAAGAAATAAAAATTATTAAAAGATAGCAACATACTTCTGCTTCTAATTGAGGGACGTTTTTATCTCGTACTTCACCACTTGATAAACCTAAAATTTTGAAAACTGCCTCACGAAAATCCACATAAACCTCATTTGGATTTCTTTCTCCATTTACCTGTAATTATGAAAAAATACGACAATATTCTTTTTTATATTATACGATTTACATAAAAACGATAATTAAAAAATAAAAAAATTTATTGAAAAAAAAAGACAGAAGAAATCAAATAATGTCATGTTAAAGGCTTTATATTACCCATATCAATAAATTTTAAAAATCCAATAATTGATCAATAATAATAAAAATAATAATGTCATCATTTCAAAAATCTTTTCTTACCTCTAATAACATACCACTTTGATCGAAATATTCCGCGACAGGCATAACATTCCTATAAAAATTATAAAGTTCCATCCTTGCAAGTTCGATTACTACTTGTCCGAGCTGTGCTCCGAAATCGATTTGCCTTTCAAGAATCTCTTGTCTCCAAGATACGAGAATTACACCATTGACAATTTTGATCTATAGAAAAATATTTTCAATTTTTTATAAAATAAAATATATCAAAGCAATCTCATTTTTGTTTATTTCTATCTAATTTTCATTATTTATAATTTAATAAATAATTAAACTTTAGCTAACATTTTTATATATTAATTTTTCTTTTTGTTTTAATTCTAGAATCGACTTTTTAAAGATATTCCAGTATATATATTTTTTATAAATGTACATGCACACACATATATTTTTTTATTATAATATTTTAAAGTCAAGTTTCCTAATTTTTAATTATTTAATATTAAATATATAATTTATTAATCTTAATCTTAATTTTTAATATTAATCTCAAGTAATAATTTTTGATGTTATTAAATGAACATTAAGATAAAATTAATTGTTAGATTAAATAAATATTAAAATATATGATCCTGTTTATATTAAAATATAAGAAACTTACTTTCTCGGCATATTCGACTACGTCGCGCATATTACGTGGATAACCACTAACAAGAAAGACTTTGGAACCTGGAGACATTTTTATTTCTAGCATAAGGACTTCTGCGACGGTTTTACTACTAAGTTGTCCGAAATCTTGCATATCTATCGTAAAAATAAAGAATATAACAATAAGAATAAGAATATTAATATAAGATGTTATTATGAATAATCGTAGAACATTGATATATTAAAATTTATTAATATAAAATGATTAAAGTTTTAATTGAATTAAATAAAAAATCATTTTGATTATTAAGAGATATACAATAAATGAAAATAAGAATTTACAGAATTATATTAAAAATATTAAAAATTTTCATTTCTAAAAAAAATCATTAGTATATTTTATAACAGATTATTGAAATTTACGTAATAAATTATTTCTTATGAACCATTGTAGTTTTAATTATCATTAAATAGTTTTAATCATATACATTTTTACATAATATTTATTAATTTATTTAATAATAACATTCTTTTCTTCGTAACTTAATAATTTATAATTAATGTACATGCACTTATATAAATATACCATTTCCTAAAGCATACTGTTGAAGAAGATCCATCATATTGATGTGTGTTATGCCCTTTTTCTCTTGTATTAAATTATCACAATGTGTCACCTTTCCACTACCGGGTCCACCTAAAAAAAGATTGAAAATCATGTAAAAATAATATATAAAAATTATTATATTCTTATTATGTAATTTATAAAATATATGTATATATAATATAAAATTTTTTTGAATAAAAATTTTTTGAAAAATATCGATATGATATATATATATATATATATATATATATATATATATATATATATAAAACATATTAAAATCTTAAATATTTAAGATATATTAAAAAATTATAAAAAAATGTGTATTCTTTTTTATATTGAATATATACATTAATGTAATATAATTTTATCTTTTTAATTTCCTAAGAAATATTGTACTCTTTGTACGTTTACTCTATATAGAATACGAACCAAGTACAAATATAACAGGTACTTTTGGAACTTCGAATTTAACCGAACCAATGTTCTGTTGCGGAAAATATCCGTTTGGAGGAGTTGATAAGAGGCCAGCCTCTCCTCGCCATTTTCCTGCGTTTCGAGCATCAGCTTCCTCGAACACCTGCGATCCATTTTGTTGATCTGCAATAAAAATTTTCCTTTGATTAAAATAAAATGTGATAAATATTTGTTATTAATGCACTTATTTGGGACTGATAAAAAATTTATGAAACAAATTTACATTTGGTACTTTTAATTTTAAACAAATAAATTAAATAAATATCGATTTTTAATTTTTAAGTATATTTTTCTTTAAGCAATAATTAATTATTGCTTGAATTATGATGTAATTAATATATTAATGTAATTTATAAAATATATGTTTATATATTTATAAAATATATATTTTCATATTATATTTATAAAATATAAAATGCATTGTAATATATATAATATTTCCATTTCCTCTTATAAAGTTATTAAAATAATTATTATTCGATATTATTATAATTAGTAATTTTATTTTAATATAAGTAACATGTTACTTGTAAATTATATAGCAAACAATATAAATTAAGATAAATAATATAAATTGCATTTTTAATAGATTGAAAGGATTACTTATTTTTGAAATATAATAAATACAAATTTTTATTTTCTAATTTAGAAATTTAATAAAATATATATTATTATATTTATTGAAATTTATATGCGACTTATTTACAAATTATTAATTATTAATTATTTGTTTTATAATAAACATTGATTTACTTCATTTTAATACCATAAAACATATAATAATAATTATATTCACTTAAATATTATTTTGTTCAGGAAAATCTAGTTTATTGGCTTTTGCTGATTTTTATTTGATTATTTATATTAACTACATGATAAACAGTTGGTTAATTTTTTTTTTTCGTGGAACAGAACAAAGTATTTTTTTCATTTTTAATGCATCATTGGTACTTTTATTTGAAATTTTTTGTAATTAATTATTTATAATTATATTTTTTTATAAAAAGTTAAATTTATATTATTTTTAAAGCAAGAATATTAATAGAAAAAGTTAATAATATAATTATATATTAATTATCCATATTATATTAATTATCCATATTGTATTATATATAATTAATTATTTATTTTATATTAATTATCTATCTATTATATTATATCTAATTTATACTCGAAAATAATTCAACTTTATAAATTATTTTTGTTATCATTGATTTATTATTATTTATTATTTATTATTTTTTTTATTATTGATTTAATAAAATAAAATTTATTTTATCATTAAAAAATTCATATATTTAATATAGTTAATATAATACGTCAATAAATATATTTAGTAAATTTTTAAATTTGTTCTAAAAAATGAAAATTCATGTGCAAAAAGTTTATTATGCGTTCGAAGATTTATTAAAAATTTGAAAAGATATAATTATATATTTTATGAATATATAAAATATATATTTTTGACAGAATGTTATTTAAAAACAATTTTTACAATTTTGAATAATTTAATTTCTATGTTGCATGCACTATTGTGTGACAATTTATATCATCCAAGCTTATATACATTTGATTTGCATATTAACATTGATTACAAATTGAGTAACATATTTATTATATTTATTTATTACATTTATATGTCACTATTCTCTATTCGTGTTGTATGCGTAATATTATAATTTTTTTTTATTCACTGAAATCTTCAATATTGAAAGATTTATCCATAAGTATTTTTTATTATCTGAAAATTTTACTAATAGTGGAAACTACTAAATTAATATATCTACTAATTATTATATCTACGATATTTATCTAATATCTACTATTAATATCTATTATCTTTATATATATCTATTATCTTTATCTATATTTATTATTATTCAATCCATTCTACTATTCAAATATTTTTCTATCTATATATTATCAAAATAAATAAAGATGTAACAAAAAAATATATCTTTCTACAATCTATTCAATATTTTTTCTATTATTGAAGTATGAAATTCATATCTATATATATATTATTGTAAATATTTATCTTATGTACAATGACATCAAAAAAAAAAGATTAAGATAAAACGATATTTATAAAATGAAAATATTTTAAAAGCTAAAAAATATAAAAATTTACAAAAATATTGAGAATTATTAATGATATTAAAAAATGCAAATATATTAAATTAAATAATAAAATATTATTATATTAAATTAAATAATAAAAATTATTGAATTATTTTTACAATTGTAATTGTAATGGAGTTAAAATATAAAAATCTAAATCGTGCTATTTTATTCAGAAAGATAAGAATATTTGGATTTATACAGTAAAAAAAATTTTAGAAATTTAATTACCAAAGAATTGAGAAAGGATTTAAATAAATTCGAAAAGAAAAATAGAAATATAATTCAATGAAGTTTAATGGATTAAAAAATTTACATAATTTATATAAATATATTTTATTTGAAAATATTATTATTATGTTATTATGTTATTATCTTATTATTATCTTATTCTTTTTGAAATATTATATGTAATAATAATCACAAAGAAATACGAAAATTTTATATTCTAAAATTTTTTTAAATTAATTTAAATTTCAGTGTATTATTTTTGAAATTTTATATAATATAAATAAGAAATATTTTAAAAAATTAGGTAAATTTAATGTAATTTTTAACCAATTTCTTTTAATTGATTATTATCTAACAATATAATTTCAATCCATATTTTAAAATACAAAAATTAATGCAAAATTTTATAATTTTAAAGTATAAATGATGTAAAATATTTTAAATGGTACGATTTTAGTTAGAACTCAATTTTTTATTAGTTTATTCTATTCTATTTAGTTTATTATTAATCATTAATCAAAATGTATATTTAATACATATTAAATTTATCTTCTTATTAATTATAATATTATTTATTTTATTAATATCGAAACCTAATGAATTAATATTAATACTATAAAGAAATATAATACATAATAATATTTTACATGTCAAATATTAATGATAGTCACATTAGTAGTAATTTAACGAAAATATATAAATCTTTGATAAATTTTTTATAATAAGTAACAGAAAATTTCTCAAGTAAGACATATTTTTTGGAATTGATCATTCTTGGATTACTTTGATTTCGTCCAGATCTATTTTTATTCCGATTTTTGCAACAATATGTAAACACTCGATTTCTTTAAACAAACTGCATTTTTTCAGGTTCATAAATAGATTTGTCTAAATACAGAAGAATACTTTTTCAAAATTCATTATTTCTTTCATTTTGTTCATTATTATTATTTTTTCATATTATTCCTTTCATTATTATTCATTATTATATATTCATTATTATTCATTATTATTATATTATGTTCATTATTATCTTTTTAAAAATTATTACGTCATCTAGATAAACCAGGATTTAAATGTAATAAAAATGTTACAGAAATTAAATGGTATTATTTCATACTAATCCTATTTCATGCAAAAGTTTTCTCTTATCTTTTCCATTTATTGAAATCTGCAAATAGTGCTTTATGCTCAAATCAATGATGAAAAATTAAATAAGGAAAAGGATATATTTATTCTAAGGGCAAAGAAGGAATTTTTTTTTTATTTTGTTCAATTAATGACAATCGATACAAAATCTTATATTCTTTTTTACAAGCACGATCGGTGAAAGATGATAGTTCTTTGATAGTTCGTTCAATTTTTTGCGACTATTGTGACGTTTGTTTAATAGAATGATATCGATTTTATATTTTATGCTGAATAATATCGCATTTAGAATCTCAATTTCTTCGAGATTCTTTATGAAAACATCTTAAAATTCGAAAATTCAATTCTACTGTTTTATCAATCTTTCACGTTTATAGAATTTCTATAAATGATCAAGAACTCTTTCTCTTTCATTCTCATTTTTTTTCTTTCTTATTCTTGAAAATGATTTCTCTTTTATTAATAAATATTTTTCTAAGCAAAAAATGTAATTAATATTTATATTTCTTAAAGAAATTAATATCTAAGAGGCAATTTTCATTCATGTCAATAAATCTTTTTCTTTTAAGTTTTCTATTTTTTATAATATTTTATTATTATTAGTTTTCTATTTTTTATAATAATATAAAGCAACCATAATTACAGCTTTTCTTAAAATACACCTTTTCTCAAAAGACTAAGAAAATATTTTTTAATTACACCAAGATTAGCTTCAAGATTTATTTTGGAAGTATAATATATTAAAGCAATAATCTGATAATTTTAATGAATTCTTAAATAATATTTTATAATTTTTAAAAAATATAAATTTTTTTCAACTAATATAATTCTAACGAAGTAAAATTAGGTGTTAATATATTCGTTAATATAAAGGATTCTAGAAGCAAAAACAAACATAAAAATTAATATACAAAAATAATGATCAAAACTTTATTATTAATTTTATTAAATTTATGTTAAATGAAGATATAAGATAAAGATAAACTGAGATTAAGATCTGGATGGAGACAATACGGATTCTCTTTATTTTCCTTTCACTTCAATTTATAATTAAAAAATGATATGGTTTTTTTCATATCAATCAATCCTCCAAAAATAATTAAGAAAAGATCCTTTTATAAACATGTGAATATTATGTATAATATATGTCGATATAAAATAATATAACTATATATTGTAAATATTTCATTTTTTTTTTTCTTGAAAAATAAAATATTTAATTTTATGTACCTTATATATATATATATATATATATGTAACTTTAAATAATCAAATAAATCAAATAAAAAAATAATAAAAATATAAAGTATTATAATTAAAAATTTTAATAACAATTTTTGTAACATGTAAATAATTTTTTTTTTGATTATTGAAATCGAAAAAAATCTGATCATGTATGATTTGAACCAGTATGTCGTATTTAATTACTCATAAATATATTTATTTGAATATTTCTATATTATAGCACAGTATATATATATATGTATATGTATTTAAATATATAGAATATATCATTTAGATATAAGTTTATTCTTGAAATTTATTATGTATTTTATTAATTTAAAAATTATTTTATTTAAATTTAATATATATATATATATATATATATATATATATATATGAAGATCAATTAAATTAATTCTAAGAAATATAATATAAGTATAATTAAGTACACATGGTAAATAAAAATTGTTCGATATATATATATATGATTGTATTTTAAAAGCATATGTTAATACGAATTTTTCAATGCTTTTTTCTTTGATATGAAACTTAAAATTAAATTTTTCCCATATTTTATAATTTTTAATTATTATTAATTATATATTGTTTGAAATATTAAAATTATTTACGTTTTAACATTAGATTAATTTTAGTTTAAATATTAGATTTTTTGAAGTCAATATGTATTTAGATAATTTATTAAATATTTAGATTTTTAGATATTTAGATATTTAAGTTTGATATTTCAATTAAATAATAATATTATTAATTTTCCAAAATTCAAAAAAAAACTTTCATATTATTAAAAAAAGTAAAAAATTTTATTAATTGACGAAAAAAAATAAAGAATAAAAAAATGTGCGATACAGTTTTTAATATAACTTTTTATAAATCTTTAATTATTCTTATTTTTACAAATGATTAGAAAATTTTTTAATTAATTAATTTTTTAATTTTAAATTTTTTTTCTATTATTTTTTCTTAATTTCATAATAAATAATAAGATAATAATTGAAAAAATATATCAATGATTGTTGATTAATATATCAGATGATTTTCAATCAGTGATTAAAAATTTGTATGCATTAAATAATAGCCTATTAAAATAAAATAAATTTATTTTATTAATTTGAGAGATTAGATTGATTAAAAATTATCATTTTAAAAAAAATTATCTACTTATCGATATTCTTTTCGGCGTATATTATGTAACAGTAAAATAATTATCATTTGAATATTCCCTTCGAATGTGAAATTTATCATGATAGAATATCGTGTCACACAATGTAATGTTATTTCTCTGCAATATTGATTAAATTGTAAACGTAAATTGTGTATAAACTATGTTCTTATGGTCTTCTTTATACTGTAGAAAAACGTGTCTAATGTTGAAGCATCTACTTACTTACTTACGTGTCCATAAATGAACGAAACACATGCAAGTGAGACGATGTGTTTCTGTGAAAAATATGGTCACATGTAGTAATCGGAGATATGAATTAAAAATTATGCTCAAGACTGTATGTAAGGTTTAATAAAAGTTTTTTATTAAGAGAGATTTTATGATTTTATGATCTAAGATTTTCTTAAGAAAAATATTCAACTTTCTGAAAGAAATTCAGAAGTAGATTTTAACAATAACATTTTAAAAGAGTATATTTTAATTGTTTTTACGTATTAATTATATTTATTATTGATTTTCGATATAACAAATTTTTCGTAAATTGTGATACTTGTTGTGATAAAGAAGAATTGAATTTAATTTGATGGCAATAATATACATATAATATTATTAATAATATACATTTTTTTATTACTTTTAATAATTGCTGATAACATTAACAGATAACGAGTAATTGAGCAATGAAATATTCTTCTTATGAAATGGAAGTTAAAAAATGTTTTAGTTATAGAAAAAGAATTGAAAAAAGTATCAAATTTTTTCTTCGTAATGTTAAAAAAAAAGATATGAAATATTTGATTAAAAGTTGTCTGCAAATTTAGAATAATAAATTTAAGAATTTCCTAAATCTTATATAAGAATTGTTTTATTCATTAATTGTATATGTTATATGTATATATGTTATATATATATATATACATATACATTTACTAGTAATTTAAATTTATTACATTTTATCACACGTTTTTAAATATATTTCAACATTTTTATTTAATTATATTTCTTTTTAATTCAAATATAATAATATTTATTTAAGTATTTCATAGAGTTATCTTATACATGTTCAAATAAAGTTAATACAAAATTTATAAAATAATTCTAAACATAAAAATTGATATGCAAAAATATCTATTGAAACTTAACTTATTTTTTGGTATAAATAATTTAATTTTGTACTAAATGAAGAGATTTTTTTACTTACTAGATAAAATGATGAAATGGCTTTATGTCTGTTATATTTTATCTTTGACTTATTTTCTTTAGTGCAAAATTAATTTATAACTTAATAAATAAACTTGAACCGATATTTTTGTACATTAATTTTTTTGTTCGTTTTAATTATTTAATTTTTAAAAATTTTTTTAAATTTTGCTTTGTTCAAACACCTCAGTATATATAATATATATAGTATATATATCTTTATATATTCTATTATATATAAATATATAATTTCTCAACATTTTATTAATATATATATAATGTATAATCTAATTATTTTTGTGTTATAACGACAGAAAATTATAAAAAATTTAAATTAAACAACTTAGAAAATAATTATTTGAAGATTTTTAGTAATTAATAACATAATAAATAACAATTAATGTCAAATAAAGAACTTACTTGTTCTTTATTATATATATCATGATAATATTAAAAATTTATTTTAATATTATTAATTATTATTTATAATTATTATTAGCTTGTCAAAATTTCTTTCAAGTTAGGCTGTAAAAAAGATTAAGAAAAATTGATTGTTTTATAAAAATTTTTATACAAGTACAATACTTTAACAAGAATTTAATAATGTGTGAAATAGAAGAAAATAGAATGTTATGCCTAAAATCTAATTTAGATTGTTTTAATTTTGTTATTTCTATTAGGAAGGAATATAAACACGTTTGTTTAGGTAACGACGAACGTCATGAACTTATATATTTGTAATATTGATTTTTACATGACTCATGACTATAGAAATTTCTTTGTTGCCATCAAGGTATTCATTTCCACGTAAATCGTCAAGTCTATGGCATGTCTCATTGATTTATAAAGAAAATATATCTATGTAATATAAAGAAACTACATATAATGAAAGAAACATATTTACTTAATACTCAATTGGTATCATTGGAATATGGATATTAAATATCAACAATTTAGATTGGATTGCTATTTTATTTTGTAAGCTATAAATTAATATATATATGCTTATTTTTAATCTATTAAAAAATCATTAATGAATTTTATTGTTTAAATTTAAAAAATAGAATAATATTCAATATTTTAAATCAGTATTTTTCATTATTTTTTACAATATCTTTGAGTTAACAAATCTAATATTTTAAAATTAATAGATTTATAATAATTAAATAATAATTAAAAAATAATAGATTAAAATTTAGATAAAATTAAGAATATCATAATATATAGAATAACAATTTTTATTTTTATATTGAAAATTTTATAGAGTTAAATGTTATAGAAAGTTTAATATTTACTAAAAAAGTACAAATATTTAAAAAAATATTGCTAAATATAAAAATAATTAACAAAAAATCAACATTTCTATAATTTTTATCGATATTAAGATTATACTCTGTAATTAATAATCATTTTTAATTGTCTCATTTATTGATTTATTCATAAATCTCATTTCTTATTATTATTTATATATATTGATAAATATTATATATTTAAATTTATTACATTTAGTACAATTCTGATGAAATTTTCAGGATATATATAATTATATATAATAATAAAATAATAATAAAATATATACATATTTATAAAATTGCACTAAAAATTACCAATATTTTAAAAGATTTATATGTTTATTAAAATTACCGTAAAATTTTTTAAATTACATTTTTTTTTATTTGTTTACATAATTAAAAAATTTTCTTTTTCTTATTTAATGTGAAGAATCACTATAGAAAAATCTATTTAATATGAAATCTTTTAAAATATCATTTATAGTGAATTATAATAAAAAAAGTAGTAAAATGTCTTATATACTTTATAAACATCTTTGAAAGATTATTGTAGAAGTCAAAATAAATACAAAAATTGATATACAAAATTATTGATTGAGATTTATTTATTAAATTATAAGCAATTCAAATTTCTTTTATTATTTATTAGGCAAAGTAATGTTATTTACATCTTGCTTCGATTAATTTCAATTCTTCATAACTCAACAAATAAACTTTATTTTTATATATCAATTTTTGGATCAATTCTTCGAAAGTATTTCAAGTATTCGAATATATATCTTATATATACGTATATGAATGTATGTTTAAACCTAAGCTATAATTTCCTATCTTTTTCTTGTCTAACTCAAAATCTAATTCATGTCAAAAATGAGTTTCTACTTTTCTTTTGGGAAATCGTTGAAAGACTTTATCGATCGAATAATACATGTATGTAATGTCAAGTACAAGGTATATGTGGGTCACACGTGTATTGTGACTTAACATGATGAAAATGAAATGATATTTTGCTAAGTCATTATGTTTTACATTTCATCCATTTAAAAATGTTGTTTAGTTGTTTTGCAATTAAATAGAGTATAAAGAATTAGATAATTAATTATAATAATTAGATAAAATAGTAAAGTATAAATGTAAATGAGATGAAAATAAAAAATATTTGTAAATATTTCTTCTATTTGTAGACATATTAAAATAATTCATATATATTATTTTAGAAAAAAAAAATATTAGATCAAATTAAACAAATTTAAATATATAATAATGTAAATGTTATATGAGAAATTTTATTGATTTAAATTTTATTTGATTAAAATATGTCATCTACTGTTAGAAATAAAATTTGCAAATAAAATGAATTTACAAAAATTTTAAATTAAAGATGATCATTTTGATATCAAAGTTATCAAAATATTATCAGACTAAAATATGAAAAAGAAAAGAAAAAAAAACAATATTTTAATAAAATGATGGCAAGATACTAGAAATATTTAAAATAAAATAATTTTTAAATATTAAATTTCATATATATAAAAATTAAAAATAATTAAAATTTATATCACTTTACATAAATATATATATATATATATGTGAAATATGAATANAGAAGTTAAAGAATTATTTTTATTATTTTTGTAATTATTAAGAGAATAATTATGAAATTTATAATTTAATCATAATAAAAATAAACATTGGAAAAATAAAAATGTAAATTATAAGATAAGACTATAAGATAATACTCTTATTTATTTCTTCTCTATTGTTTTCTAGAATTATTCAAACTCAGATTCATAATAAATCAATGGATATAATAGTCATCTTTTTAATTTGTAAACAATTAAATTTTTTCTTTCTTTATATCTCAATATATAATTATATTGTAATGGATTCCAATTATAATGAAATCAATTAAACTTTAAGTACAAATTTTAAACACAAATTAAATTATTGCTATTAATTAAATTTATATTGTTATAATATTCTAATAAATTATTTATACAAATTATTTTTGATTTCGAGAATTTTAAGTAACATTAAAATTTAGTGACTTTAAGATTTCGAATATCTCAACTCTAATTATTTTCTATTATCCTAACATTATATTATTTCCTATATTATTTTACAATGAAATTTGAATTATAAAAACAAGTATTTATTTCATATGTGGTTAATTTGAAATAATATTATCTTAAGATATAATTTTTCGATTGATACTGTCTTTCAAAATTAATCATTACTAAATTTTGCTTATTTAATATTTACATAAGAATTTGACTTTACAATGATTTAGAATGCTAAAAATAAGAAGGAAACATTAAAACGCTATTGGACTTAGATATGAAAACTTAATTCATATTGATTCTGACGAGTTCATACATCGAATAATTGAACATCACCTTACCATATTGTTTTCTTCTGATAAACAAGGAAAAGAAATAAGAAAAACTAGCAAGTTACAGTATTTTAAATGAAATTCAATTTTTAATATACATAAAATGTATCTTTTAAGTGTATTAAAATTAAATATTGATATTGTTTTTTTGAATATTGATTAATTATGATAAGTCAATTAAGATATGCAATATAAATTGCATATCTAGTCTAAAAGTTAAAGCGTGAAACTTTTTTAATTTTTTATACCATATAACAAATAATAAATAACTTTATATTACAATATTTGTATATTGATGTAATAAATTATATAATAGTAATAAATTTATTATATTATAAAGATTTATTATATTTGTTTTATATTTCATTTATATTTATTTTCTTATATTTTTTATACTAAAATTTTAATTTATCATTATAAATATAATATATATATATATATATATAAATATATATTTTAAATATATTATTATTTTATTATTCTAACTTTTATTAAAATTTAATTCAATAACATTGGATCAATCAAAGTTTTTTATTATTAAATATAGTGGTATAATTATAAAAATGCAATTGATGATATGATTATGAATTTACGTAAATATAGTTGTATTTACATAAAGAAATAAAATAAGTAAATTAAAGATAAATAAATATAAACATAAACATAAGAAATATATATAAACATAAGAATAATTAAATAAATATAAAAATGTGATTATATTTTTTAAAAATATATAATATATTTGTAATGTTTGTACTTATTCACAATAAAAACATTTATTTCTTCTAAAAATAATATTTCTTATAAAATTTATATATATATTTTATATAAGAAATTTTATTTATTAAAAAATACTTATTTTATACAATGAAAAATAAATGAAAAATAATAAAGTAAAATTCTGATATTTTGAGACTTTAGCAATAATTAGACTGTATTTTAAATAGAATAAAATGAAAAATATAATTGAAAGAATGATTATAATTAATAATGCAATTTATTAAAAAAAATAAAAAAATATTTATAATATGCATATGTATAAAAAGTAATGTAAATATATCGATATAATAATAATTATTGATAAATAGTGATTGATATATGTAGGACATATTTACAGTTCAAATTATACATATTGAATTATTGAAATTTTTTTCGTATTTATTATTTATTTAGTACATAACAATATATTATTGATTTTTTATTTGATTTATATAAAACAGAAAAATTGAGAAGCATAGAAAATAATATACGTATACACATACTAATATTGAATTTTCTTTATATTAGACAAAATTGAATAAAAAGTATACTATATATATCTAGTAAATTAAAAAAAATTAAATTAAATTAAATTAAATATTAAAAAAAATTAAATTAAATTAAATTAAATTAAATTAAATTAAATTAAAAATTAAAAAATTATAGTAATAGCAATATATTATTTATTATTTATAAATATAGACATATATTTTGAATTATTCTATATATTTTAAAGTAATATACTTACACAAAATTATCAGTTTATATTATTTATAAAAAAATAAAAATAAAAAAAATAAAAAATAAATTAATTCATAACAAAAAAACTTAACTTTAGTATTTACTATCTTTTTTATTATATCATAATATTCTTGGATTTATTAAATAAAAAGTTAAAAAACATTTTAACCTACTTATTAAAGTCTCTATTTTATAATGCATCAGGTTTTCAAACTAAGAGAAAAAATTCTTTGTTAATAGCAATGTTTAATTAACATATGAAAGTGTCAAAATTTTGCCTGAAATGAATTCTATTTATATCTGAATTTTAAAAATTTTAAAAATCAAAATTTATAAGATTTTAAGATTTTTTTAAGATTTTACTTTTTTAAATGAAATTCTTGACAAAAAAAGACATTTTTTTGCAAAAAAAAAAGAAAAAACAAGAAGAAATTAAAGAAATTATAAGTATTTCGAGAATTTCAAAAGATTTGAGATTTTATAAATTTTCGAATTCGAATTTCATGAATCTAAAAATCAGATTCAGATTATCTAAAAATAGATTTCAATTATCTAGATTCTACCTATAACGAGTCACATATATAATTTTGAGATCAAAATGCCAATAGTATTTTCAACAAGTACTTACCAGTGTCCAGGCAGATGCCCATAGTAGGTCGTTCAAAGGATGCCAAAATCCTATCACGGCCATTTACTCACATTCTTCCTACTAATTAATTCACCTTTTTTCGACACGTTTTTTTGAGAACCAGTTATCACAATCAACAATTTACTTTTCACATTAGAAACATTTTTATTCACAAAACTTTTTTTTTGTTGATAGTTTCTTCTTTCTTCAAAACAACTTTCAACTAAGATTTTCCACTTCTTTAAAAACCGAATCGATGATATATTTCTTACAGAAGCAAATCAATCTAGTATAGATTATCTAGGACCGATAAATCGATATTCAAGAACAGATAAAAGCTCGATTCGTCGTGTTTCTATTACTACTTGATTAAATCGTCGCAGTTTCTTCAGAAAAATCTTTAAAACGATTGTCAATAGCAACACTATCCATATGTAATTGAATTTTCGTTCAATATACGAGATTCAATGCATCTTCTTTCATTAATTATTTTTTAAACTTATTTTTAACGTATTCGTCTTCAGCGCGAACGATTTTGCATAAAAATTATTCAATGATCTGCAAAACAATTGCAATTGGTTAATTCTCAAAATTTTGTGCAATTATAAGAAATATATTATATAAGAAATTATAATATATTATATAAGAAATATATTATAAATATATAATAATATCAATATTAAAAATATTATAATCAATTTACATTTCATATTCTGATTAAGTATATAAAGATAGATAGAAATATATAAGATAGAATAATAAAATTGTCTTTTTTTTAAAGTATTTACATATTATATATTTTATATATTATTTATATTTTATTTTAAAATATAATAAATTATTATATCATTATTTATTATAATATATTTATATTATAATTTATTATTTATTATATATTATTATTATAATATTTTATATAATTATATAAAATATAAAATATTATTATTTTATATACATATATATATATATATATATATATATACTATATTTCATATAATATTTATATTTTAAAATGTAAAGTTATGAATAAAATTTTGAAATATATTCTAATTTTATTTTTTAAGATATTAAAAATATATATCATATTATAAATATTCCAAAATTAACTAATAAAATATTTATGATTTTTTGGAATCTGAATTATAGTCTTTATATCTAAATAATAAAGATTAATATTTATATATTTACTAATATTTCATATGCATATCTCAATGTTATTTACACATATAAATATATTCTGCATCTATAATTTAGATTTAGATATAAGGTAAATAATATTATTGTGATATATCGTTGGATATTCACTTTTGGGTCAATATGAACTAGCCATAGTCAATGCTCATTACTATTTTACGATATATTATATGTATATACAGATTACAGAGGAACGAAAATATTAATATATATATTTTTCTATGTTATATATGAGAGCTATATTGTATTGGAAAATAAATACATACTATCACATGCGTATCAATTTTGATTCTTTTGTACCATTATTTCATTTGTTCTAATATTCTAATATATTCTAATATTGTTCTATAAATTCTAATATAATTTTTTAATATAATGTTATAGAAATCTTATAATTTAAAAGAAATATTCTATATCAAATTCTCTATAAACTTAAATATTCTTTGATTTATTTTTTTTCATATGTATGTATAACAAAAATAAATATAATAAATAATAAATGAAAATAATAAATTAATATTGAATTAATAATGAAAATAATAAAAAAATATGAATATATTGTTCTATTGAATCCTTTATATTTTAATATTATTAATATGATGAAATTTTGTAAAAATGCATAAATATCAACTATCTATCTAATCATCAGAACTCTGAATTTAAATTTGATTACACATTTGTTTTTATTTCCTTTAGATTTAAAATATTATATTTTTAGAAAATATATTCGAAAATTAAATTCTATTTCTTAAAATTTTATATTATGTGTGCAAAATTTCATTAATCCCATAAACAGAATTATTATCCTCGATAATAATTATGTTATTGATTTTCCTGCACGCAAAGTAAATATATTTAAATCTGCAACATGAAAACAAGTATGACAATTATCTGCTTATTCTTGTCTTTATTATATTGTTTTTTGTATTTGAAAGACTTTTTGGCCTATTTAATAACATATTTAATAACATATTTAATAAATAAATAGATAAATTTGATAAATTATTTTAATATTTTAATAATTTGTATATATATTAAATATTTTTTTATCGATCTATATATTAATTTATTAATTATTTATAAATCATTATTTTGAATCATTTATCTTTTTAAAAAAAATATATAACACAATACTTATATGTAAAAAAATAAATGATTTAATGACAAAATAAATTTCTATTTCATTAAAAATTTTTTTAATAAAATTTGTAAAAAAATTTTTATAAAAATTTAAATAAATACTATTTAATAATAAATTATGATATTATAATGTTAAATAAAATATAATTTAAAAATTATTATATTGTAATCTAATATTTAAATTTTACATAAGAAGAAACGAAGCTATATTATCTATCTATCTAATCATCAGATTATTATTATATTAGATGAATATTAAATGAACAAGTAAAAGAGAAATAAAATTATTTTTATTTATTGATACTGTCAATAATTCGTAGTAATTACTCAATCGAAAATCTGTATATAATGCAAATAAGATATAATTTTATTACGAATACTACATTTTTGAATGAATATTAAACATAAACAAAATTAAAATTGTAATTTCTTTTCTAAAAAATCAATCTCTTCCCAGATTTCTACCAAAACAAAACAATCGGATTAAAAGTATTCACAATCTAATAATTTCAAACAACACAAAAAAACAACAATCAAAAAAGAATCAATTTCGAAGCTTTTCTATCGAAATATCAATCGCGTCTCATTCTACCGAAAGAACATCGATCTTCCGGGAAAAGCAAACCACGCGACAGGAAGGATCATCGTGACACGATTCCAATTCTCTTCTAAACGAGTTAAAAATTTTTTATGATCCCTTCGTTTTGTTACTTCTGATTATCCCAACAATTGAATAATAATAGAATTATCATGCGCAATGATTAGAAAGTTGAACTGATCCACTCGATCGAGATTCATTTGATTTGTAAAAAATTAAAGTTGAGATAAAAAATTGATAAAATGAGTAACAATAATAATAATACATTGTATAATATTAAAGTAAAGAATTTTTCAAAAAAAAAAAATAGATTTGATCATTCATGACTTTCAATATAATTGCACAATTACAACGTCCACAAACTTACATGATAAATATACAAGAAAGCTCTTTCTTTTTAATATTTGTTTTTTCCACTTGATCATTCAGTTCCAATGAAGATTTTGTTTACAAGTTGTCAATTGTAAGCTCGAAAGAAACTCTGTCTCCGGAGGCTAACAAAAACACAAGGCTTCCTGAACGGAACTTTCATAGATAGAAGTTTCCTGGTCGCGGCGTGATAACGTTGTAATGAATTGTTAGAAACGACTAGAGGTCGTAGTAGGAGTCAATCGTCGTCATAGATACGCCCATGCGCACCTTAATCCTTTATTTTCTATGACGATGTTCTAACGCGTATATAAGTGTTTTGCATACGTTTGAGTTAATCATATAATGTGTATGGATATGCGTGTCATATGTTTCAATGTCAAGTTCCTCGCGGCCAGATGGTTCTCGAACGAATGTAATAACTAGCTGGGAATGAATTAATTTCTTCTACATCGTTTGCACTATTTGTAATTAGAGATAGCAATGTAATGTGATCTTTTTTTTTGACTTTGTCATTGATGTACAGAGCAAAATATTTTGAAATTGATAAATAGAAATAAAGATTTTTATTTATTCGAGTGATATAAGAATTTTTTGGAAATAAAATTTTTCTTTAAAATAATAGTTATATGAAATAGTCATTTGAATGTATATTTTAATTTAAATATTATATAATTGATATAAATATTTGAATTAATTAATATAATGAAATCTTTTTTCTAAATAGTTTTGACATTCAAATAACTTGAAACTCGAACAAAAAATTAGAGGAAAATCTGTTTTTGAAAGTGGAACAAAAATTTGAAAATCTAGAAAGAATCACATATTATTGAGAGACTGTAATAATATCAATTTGTTTAATTATATAATGATATTTTAGAAAAATTTTTAAAAATAGATAAAAATTAATGTTAGATGAATCTCTTTAAAAAATCAATGTTAATTAATCATAATTCTTAATTAGTGAATTATAGATAAAAACTATTAATTAATTAATAAATGATTCTATTTTTTATGTACATATTATTATAAGTAAAAATATTTAATTGAAATTGATTTATCATTATTACATTTATCAATATGATAAATATATGTTTATTTTTTGAAATAAACTTTGAAATAAATACTTAAAATGTGTTATACTTAAAATGTTTTATAATGTGTATTTTGAAGATTTAAAACAAATTGATTTAATTTACATTATTTACATTTTATATAAAATTTAACTCAAAACTTGAACAATTGAACATCGAATTGAAACAGATATGTTTGAAATATTCGAAGATTCGCTATATAAAATATCAAAAGAAAGGAAAATTTTTAATAAAGTTAACGAGTTTCTTATTTTTATAAGTTTCTTAAATTTATAATTAGCTTTATTAAGTTTTAGTTAGTCAGAAAATTAAAAGAATGAAAGATATTTAATGATAAGATAAGATTTTATTAAATCTATATTAAATTATATATTAAAATTATATATTAAAATTATATATTAAAATCTATAATCTATAAATCTATAAATTATTATATATTAAAATCTAATATAAAAAATCAAAATATTTTATAACAAATATAATTTCATAAACAGATATCAAATTTTGTAAACTAGATCTTTCTTCTAGATATATATAAAGAAAGTATATTTGAAAAATTTTATGTATTTTTCAATTTTAATGAAGAAATAACGCTAAATAACAACAAAAATATATAGATGTTTTAGCATTTTCTAATTTTTTAATAAAGAATCAATTAATTATGTGCAATATGTTATATATTACAAACATAAAAATTAAAAAGAAAAAATAATTATATAAACAAGACAAAAATTAAATTTAAATTATTATACATGATGTTAATATATATCTTTGTACATTTATATATCTATTCTAGAGAAATGTCTAGAGAAATGTCGCTTATTTATTAAATTATAAGCAATTGAAATTTGTATTAGATAAAGTGAGATAAAAAAAATATTGTTTTACCGTTCTCACTTTATGCATCTTCATTTCATCTAATGTAAACTTTAATAATATATATATAAATATTATATTAGTTATAAATAATTTATGAATATTATATTATATCATATTATATCATATTATAAATATCATATTATATTAGTTATAAATAATTTATGAATAATCTTCATTCGATATTTTCGTGTGTCAATTTTTGTGTTTATTTCAATCTCTAGAATCGATCCTGTAAGACGTATGACGCATGAATATATTAATATTTTGTATATAAGAAACAGATTTAATCTTAAATTGTAGCGCGAATTAAAAGATATTGAACATATTTAGGTTTAAATAATGTAATTATCTATTAAATAGATATCTAAATAAAAGAAAAATTTTAAAGAATGAAAATTTTTCATCGTAGAAAAATGAATCTTTATATTTTAATAATGAAATCGAATATCTAAATATTGAATAAAATAATAAATATTAATATATTTTTCACATATATTTATAATATTATAATATTATTATTTAAATAATATTATTTAAGATAAAATACAAAAAATATATTTGAAAAATATGTTTAAAAATTTTATTTGAATAATTATTTAAATAAAAATTTATTTCAATAAAAAAAAATTTTGAAAGTAAACTAAATTTCTATATTAATTTCTGTATTTAATGTAATTTAATAATAATGTAGAAACAATATAATGTAGAAACAATATTATATTTGAAGACTCTATAATCTAATTGCATTGGATTAATATAAATTTTTTGTTTTAAACTTTATTAAAATCAGATTTTTTGATTTTATTTATTTTTTAACATATTCTAAAAAATTTGAACGAAATTTTTACTAAACTTTATAGCAAAAATATATACAATTATAGTTATTATACAATCGATATAATTTTTATAAATAATATGATTATATATATTAATCATTATTATATTCATTATATTGAATTTTTTTTTATTCTTTCTTTTTCTTTTATATATATTTTCTTTATATAATTATTAAAACTAAAAAAAAAAAGAAACTGTACTAGACTAGAAAATATTCAATATTGCAATATATGATGCCTGCTGTCTGACTCTTACATCATATTTCTACTGCGTTATTATTAATTATTCCTTTCTTCTTAAAACTTCTAAAAACAAAAATAAAGATAAAAAATATTGAATGATTGAAATAGAAGAAGAAATTTTTAAAACAAATTTCTATTTTCTTAATATATTATTATATTATAATTATTATTAATATAATATATAATATATAATATATAATTACAATATATATAATAATAATATATAATATATAATTACAATATATGATAAAAATTATCCATTTTCAAAATTCCAAATTTCAAAATTATATTATTTTAAAAAAGAAAAGTTATGTTGATAGAGAAAATGTATTTTGTATTTTTACTATCTATCAATTTCTTTTCTAAAATAGTTATTAGAATTTATATACAATAAAAAGATGTATATAGTATATTGCATTCGATTAATATTACTAGTCACTATGTGAAAACATTTTCTTATTGCAATAAATTATTCTAACTAATGTATTATCATTAAAGTCAATTATATTTACTGAATCAATTGTTTTTAGCAATATTATACATGATCCAAGTTTTTCTACAAACCTTGTTAGTAGATTCTACAAGTAAAAAGATCAAAATATCATGCAATAAAATATTATATTTAAATGTTTTATCAAAAAATTATATTAAAAATGTGAAAAGTTAAAAATCAATAATATCGTTTCGTTTAAACAATTTTATTTACAATAATTTATATAATATATTAGATATTATAATATATTAAATTAGAATTTTAAATGACTCGCGCACGTTTTTACTTTTTGAGTTACAAGATACAATTCGCAATTATTCGTGTTACAGTCGGTAATTGCAGAAATGTGACTTTTTTTATTTCACAATTTCTTTCTTTCCGTAGCCATTGGATGATAATATTGATATATGAATTTTATTCACAAAAGAGAGAAAAAAAAATAATAAAGCAAAAAGGAAATTATACATATCTCTGAATATTTAATCATTCATACATTATTTTTGCATATTAATCACATATATTCGAAACACAAACTAAATACGTATACATAAGATACAAGTTCGACTTGATGATATATATAATGACACATTATTCGAATGACACTATTTTACAAAGAAATTCATTTAATTTCATAAAATTTGTATGAAATTTTATATATGTATATATATATATAAAATTTGTATGAAATTTTATATATGTATATATATATATATATATATATATAGAGCATAATAGATTATACGTAAAGTAATTTTTTTATCGATCAGAAAGCTCTATATGGAATCATCATATTGGAATTAAGAATTCTTCAAATTATCGGCATTTTTTTAATACAAATAATTTTGCACATCAATGAATTTAATAAACTTAATTATTATTTTTATTATTATAATTATTATTATTAATATTATTATTTAATTATTATTTAATATTATTATATTATTATTTTTATTATTATTAATATGTGTATTTATTTATATTTATATTATTATGTATAAGTTATTTTACAAAAATTATAAATATAATAATTTTTATACACAATGCATAAAATAATATGTTTTGAGTTACATCTAAATATACTATGAATAAAATTACAGACATTATTCTAATATTGATTTTTTAGAGGATTAATTATCAATAAGATTTTACATTATCATCTTTTTTTTTGATAAATTAATAAATTATATAATATTACATAATATGAAAATATAGACTTAAAATATGAAGTTTCTGTTTCGACAATTCAGTATAAAATTTGAAAAATATAGATGATATATTTACATATATCAGGGGTATAATAATGGGTATCTACTAGTTGTTTATTTATTACATTATTATTATTGATATAAAAACTGCATAATGCACCACAACGATATGATGTGAGAATAAACAATAAATAATGGATTAGTTGGATCTTTTTTGGATCATTTTTAATACCAATTCAGTTAACAGTGAGAATGAAGAGAATTAGATAATGATCAATGAATTTACACGTTACTTTTGACTCAATCACCATGCTTTGAGAGTTAAAAAAATTAATTATAAAAATGAATTTCTTTCTTGCAAATCTTTCTTTTCGATATAAATTAACAATTTTTCATATATAAATATAAAAATAGCATAAATTATAATTATTATAAATCCGAGTCTACATATTAGAAAGAAACTATTTTTTTCACAAGACTTTATCCTAGTGTGTTTGCATAATTCGTTAGTCAAATGAGCTATAATCAACGATCTTTCTTCATTTCTTGAACGAAAACGATGAAAGCGTTCGAGCATATAAGTTGGAAAATGTCAGTATACCGTTGACGCTGATTAAATTATTTACATATCCATGATACAGCTGCTTTACTCTCATACCTCCATACATAATTCTTACAAGGTAAGTCGTTTAGGTAACCACACCCGTTTTCCAATGACATGCACCATCTCCATAACAACGAGTCACTCCCCTGAAATACGATTTACCAAGCTTTTCCATTGTTTCCTTTTTATTTTTTTTTATCGCATTTTTTTATATTATATCTAATCGATTTAAAGTCTTTGAAATTTCTAAAATCTATGAGAAGAATCTATAGTTTAGAGAATTGTGTTTCTTTAACTTTAGTTGTGTTTATTTCAAATGATTCTTTAAAAATCATTATAAAAAAATAAAAAAAAAATATTAAAATCAAATTTTTTATATTTTATTATTCAATTTTAGGATTAAAATATAAAATTTAAAAAAATATCAGATTGAGATGATGAATGAAGAAATTAAAATATATAATTATAATTTTTTAATAGTGGAAAAATCTTATTGAATTTTGTACAAGATGGTAACATTTCACGTAAAATATCTTGATATAAACAAAATATGAACAAAATGATATAAAGATAATTTTTTTCAATAATTTATCTTCATATTTTTATGAATATTTAATTATATAGATATATAGATATATAGATATATAGATATAGTCGAATATATAATTATGTACTAACAAAAAAGAATTTTAGATAAAATTAAAAACTTTTCTTTATAAAAACAATTGGTTAATTATTAATTTTTATTTCTATTTAGATTCTATTAATATCTGTTTAGAAGAAGAAAATATTTTTAAAAAATGTAAAAATATTCGATCTTTTCATATACTAAAACTATATATAAAATTTAGAGCAAAATTAGTGAAATTAAAATTTATTATAAATATAAAATACAAAATCAATTTAATTTATTTTAATAATGTTTAATTTAAATATATTTATTAATTTAAATATTAAGTTTACTTAATTTAAATTATTTTAGTTTACTCTAATTTAAATAAATCACTTAAATTTAATTACTTATTTATAAATTATTTATTTTTACTATTACTTTATTAGTTATTAATTCAATTTTTTAATTCATGTTAAAAAATGAAATTGCAAATTGAACATGTAATATTAATTCACAATATTATTATTATTAAATTAACATTGTTAATATTTATTAATTTTTATTCCGCTTCACAGGATATAATTTTCTAAATGTTAAATATTCACATGAATATCAGATACAAAATCAGAAGAAATATCAAAATATTGTATAAAGACTACGTAAAATATACAATATACAATATGTATATCATAATTAACTTAATGGATTTTTCAAATAAAAATTATAATATTCTAATTTTTCAAATAAAAATTATACATAAAATCACCAACATAACATCAAAATTATTTCAGAAATTTTTAAAATGCTCTAAAAATATGTTTGTTAAAAAATGAATGATTAACCGTAATATTATTTTATCATCAGAAAAAATCAAACAAATCTTGATATTTCGAATTTCAAAAGAAAAACTAAAATCTTCGAATTATCAAAGTTTAATCTTCGAGGAATTTTTTGAATAAAAATTAATAAATAAAAATTTGACGTATAAAAAGTTTATATATACAAAGATTAATTTAATTTTTTTAATTATACTTAAAGAAAGAAAAATTTGTATATTGTCTTTTGAATGTTGTTTTCAGATATTAACATCAATATAATTTTAACAATTGAAAAAAAAGTAATAATATTGAATAGTCGATTATTGGCATATATAAGAATAGCAAAAGCAAAGAAAAATTTATTTATTTTTTATAATTTATTAATTATTGCACATAATATATCTAAATTTTTTAGATATATTATGTAATATAAATTCACATTGTAATATATACATACAACTATATACATATATACATATATACATACAACCAATATGAATAAATAAATTTTTATATTGTTTTATTTAATAAGAATGCATATTTAATTCTGCCTATATTTTAGATTAGATAAAAAATTTTTTAATTAATAAAACGAAATAAAAAATGATGTATGTCAATAAATTGTCTATTCTATTGTTTATTATCGATGAAAATTAATAATTTCTTTTTTGATTCCATCATTCTATTGAATATTGTCGATATTACATAAAAATAAAAAATTTTGGATTTAATATTATTATTCGTCTTTGATAACTGAAAATTTAAAAAATGAAAAAATAAATTGAATATTTGAAAAATTTAATATAAATATTTTTTATTCATATTTGGCTCATTTATTTGATATATCTTATGCTTAAATTTTTTTTGGAAATTTTTTTTAGAAATTTATATTCTTAGCACATTATATAATTTTGAAATATATATTAGTAGATATAAATTATATATTTAAAAAGTATATAAGATCAATAACATTATCATTTTATGATTTGATAAGATTGACATTTCATTTTCTCTTTTCAAATAAAACAATAATTTAATCTAATATGAATGTATAACATGATTATTTCATTGATAAGAAATAAGAATTTCTGTTATTTGACATAGGTCGAGATGTGACATTGTTAATGCGTTACTTCCTTATTCGAACGATTAGAAAGATATTAATAATACATGAATTATGAAGATAATATCTATTAAATTATTAGATATTTGTAGAAATCGAATAGTTATTAATTGAAATAGAAAAATTTTTAAGAATTTAATTTATGCTTTTTAAATATTATTACGTATTATAATTTTATTATTAAATATTATATTTTCGAATATTACGTATTATAATTTTATTATTAAATATTATATTTTCGAATATTATTAAAATAAGGATTATTATTTAAGAATAATTATTCAGATTTTAATTTTAATTATTTATTATAATACACATAAATAATAGAAAAATTTTCTAATTTAAATAGTTTTATACAATATTTTTATACAATAAAAATATTTAATAAAAAAAAATAATTTATTTTACGATTGAAAAAATTTTTAAATATTATTTGTGTGATATTATTATTTTATTGCTATATATTTTGGAGACTAATACACATTTCAAAATAGATCTAAATTGTTTTCATCAATACTTTTATATATTCATATATTAATTATAATTTCATTATTTAATTATTTATATTTACTTAAGAATTTTTATCTATTTTTTAATATTATTTTAATTTTATATTTATTTAATATCTTTGATATTTTTTTCGGTTTTAATATTTGACTATGAAAATTGATATTCATATGCAAATTTTAAGAAGTACGGAAAATATTTATATTATATTTCCTTATTTCTAACGTCACGGAAATATTCATGATCTTTAATTCATAATCTTAATAAAATTAACATAAATTAGATTGATATGATATTAAATATTAAAAATTATTAATCTAATTAATTCATTTAAAATTTCATATATGAAAAAATTTTTATGAAAAAAAAGTAACATTAAAAATAAAATATTTTGATATTTCAATTACGTTAATTAATTTTAATAATCATTGAAATTCTCAATTAAATTAATACAATAATGAATAAAAATATTATAAATATTATATAAAATTTAATTAAAAAAAATTTTTTTTTTTATTTTATCATATGTACATTTGATGTATATTTTCATATTTATTATTATTTTTTTTTAATATTTCTATATATATATGTACCACGTCATACTAAACGATTAGTCACATTAAATTTATTTTTTATGTACTATTAAAGCTTGTTAAACTGTTCCCATGATTTGCATATATGAGTTTCTTAGAAAGTTGAAGATCGATTGAATAAAAATTGGTTATAATTTCTAAGAAGTTCTATCTTTTTTCAACTTTAATTCTATTTAATTCTAATTTTAATGCATCTGTTAACAATATGATTAATCAACGATTACATTTTTTTAATTCTTAAAAAATTTTTTTTTCACCTAATCTTATGAAACTAAGAGTATTTTGCTTAATTTTAATGAAAAAGTAATTAAAGAATTGAATATTTTTATATTAATAATAAAAATTATAAATTTTAATAATTCTTTCGATATATAATTATTTATTCTACAATATAAAATGATTTATTTTCGTTATAGTAATTTATATTAAAACCTCTTTTATAATTTAATTGAATAATCTATATTTATATAAGAATTTTATTTCCGCATTTATAATAACTTTTAGATTTTTATGAATTATATTCATTTTGTAAATTATTGTAAATACATAAAATTAATTTTATTTTAAATATTATATTAATATCAAGTAAAAATCTATAATTATTTACTTAACATTAAAAATTTTACTTTATTCTTAAAGAAACTAATTATAGATATATATCTAAAAAAAAAAAAAATGCATACATTTCTATGTTGTAATAATTTTTCAATTTTTTGATTTCTAATTTATACCTATTATGAAAAATTTGTATAAAATGAAATTATTCATTTATAAATTTTTTTCTATATTATTATACCTAAAAATAAATGTGATAAATTTGAATAATTTTAATTTATTTATTATAATAATTTTATAATTACAATAATAACAATAATAATTTTTTTTTATTTAATTTTTTTTTATTTATTTATTTACAAATAAGGTAAATAATTTTTTTTGATTCTTGTTTATTTTCTATAATTTCAACAGATTTTAAACTTATTGTATAATACAAATTGAATAATATTTATAGATGATAAGTAAATTATAAGAATAATTAATTGTAAAATGTAATACTATTTTGTTTTAATATTTTAATAAATAAATTTTAACAAATTTATATTTACATATTACAATTTTATTAAAATTTCTATATTATTAAAATATTATTGTAAATTAAATATAAAAAAAAAATTCACAATTGATACAATATTTTTCAATAATTGAACAAATTATAATTGAATAGTAAATAAATAAATGAAAAGTAAATGTTTTTTTTAAATGTCATACAAAAGTTTATATTATTTTTAAATCATTAGAAATTTTTAATATTTAATTACAAAAAAATATATTGGTATCAAAAACTTTCTTACATTCATTTTTAAAAAAATACATGTATAAAAAATTGCACGCAATTTACTGAGTTAGCTTTATATAAAAGATAGAGTTTAACTCTCGACATTAATGATAAATAAAAATAAATTATTAATTCTAGTATATATCATTATTAATTAAATAATCTTGGTACAAAGATAAGATAAAATGTATATGTGAATTTTTGCATTGTTCTCAGCCATATTTTGTTATTATTTTTCAACTTAAAATAAAAAATAAATATATCAATATCACATAAGAGAAAAGCATTTTTTAAGTACATAAATATTATTGAAAATTCCTTGAAATTTGAATATAATCAAATATTTTTTATTTTAGTATTTAAATTTCTAAAGATTAGTAAACAGATTTTCATTCGTTTTTTAAATTTTAAGAAATCTATAAATAGACTTTTTAAGTCATCGATAAAACTATGCTTTATCTCTTGGTTCAGGTACTTCAATATTTGAGCACTTATTAATATTAGGTAATAACGATTTACAATATTAACGCATTCATGAGGTTAATAAATTTGTGCTTTAAATAAAATTATTTCATATTTTAGGACGATAATATGCAATAATTGAATTGTTGAATCACAGATTCGACCAGAATATATCTATATCCTTAATAGTATATTTTTATTTACAATATTAATATTCAATGAATCGACGAAATAATTTTAATAATTCCCAGAGAAATTATTTCAAGAACAGTATAAGATAAGATTTTTTTAAAATTAATACATAATGAATTACAACTTTTAAAGGATTTAATAGTTTTTCAATAAAAACTATTAAAAATTTTTTATTCAGTCGACTCGTTTTTTTTCAAAACCTAAATTATATAATCTTTTAAGATCTAAATTATTTATTTTTAATGCTTATTATTTAAATGACTTGGAAATTCGAAAATCCACGGACTTTATGTTTTATTATTAACTTAACATCTTGATTTCTTCTACGCCATTGTTGCCACGATTTAAAATGAAATCTGAAAAGTTTAAATTCAAATTAAAATTAATTTTATTTTCATATCATTTTAAAATATACGCATTTCGTAAAATATTATTTTATATTTTTATATTTTTATATTTTCATTTATTATCTAAAATTAATTTTATTTAGAAAAATATATCTACTAAATAACTTATAATCCACAGAATATTTAAAATACTTATAATCCACAGAATATATAAAATATATATTTACCTACTTCTATAACTATTTATAACAGATTTAATTCAACTTAATTAGCATTTAAAAAGCATTCAATTAGATCATTTTTTTTTCAAATAAAAAAGAAATGCAATGAAATTTTCAATAATTAAATTAAAAAAAAGATATGAGATTTTTAGATAAAGAAGCATTTTTTATAACACAAAATGTTAATATATTCATAAAACATTTTCAGAACTACCGATTTTAAAAAATTAAAATAAATATAAAACTTGGTATATAAAATTTTTTGAGTCTTATTTATTAAATTATATATGAATTATAAATGAAGTTTACATTAAATGAAGTTAAATGAAGTAGGCAGTAGTAGATAGAGAGATAGTATAACAAAGATAAAATGTAGTATAACAAAGATAAAATTATCTCACTTTATCTCCGTTTTGATTATAATTATATTATATATTAGTTATAACTTAATGAATAAGTCTCAACCATTTTTATAGCCATTGTTATATATCAACTTTTATGTTCGTCTTTGAAATCGAAAAAGTATCTCAAATCGCAAATTTTATTAGTCTGTATAAGATAATACTAATGACAAAGAATAAAATATATTAATACAATCAATATAAAAAATAAGATATATTATAAGTAAAATTTTTTATAATTATTTGTGTATCCTACATATACATTTTTCATATATTATATATACATACATACACGATATATATATATATTTCTAATATATTAAGATATATTCAGATACATTTATTCCTTAATTGGATTATACTCTATGCTTTGAATTACTTCAATGACTATTATTGTTAACATACTTATATATATGTGTCTTTTAAAAAAAATTTCTATTCTATTATAGAATTTAGATTAAATGATATCAGTTAATTGAATAAGATATGTACAGATATTTGATAGTCATTCTTTTTTATTGATGATATTATTGATAACGAATTGTGCAAGATATTAGTCATCAATATTTATTATATTTACTTTCGGTCAATCTTGGAATTTCTTACAATCAAGATATATAATTATTTATTAGTGTATTATTATATACTAACACTGAAAAAGAATATTTGATTATATTAAATAAAAAAAAAATATTAGAATGTTCACTATAATATTCAATAATAAATAATTATAAAGTAAATATATAAGTAAATATAAAAGTAAATATAAAAGTAAATATAAAAGTAAATATTCATTATATTTAAATAATGAATTAATATTCATTATAATATTTACTTTTTATATTGTATTTTTATAATTGTAATAATGAAATATAATTATATAATTAATATAAAATATAATATAATAAATAAATAAATAAATATTATAATAGTAATAATATATTAATTTATATAAATATTCATAGTTCTATTTATTATATTCTAAGTCATTTTTATTATATATTTCCATATATACATAGCTAATATTGAAGTAAGCTGAATCTGAAAATTTTATAAAATTTTCTATATAAAAAAGATTTTTACATAAATAATAAATATAGTTTAGAAGATTTTTATTTATATAATTATTTATATTAGACATTTAAAATGCAAATATAAACGAAATTACGAAAGTACAATTTTTTTGGAGATCACGAATGTCCATAAATTAGACATTCATAATCTAGATGATATATTAGTTGAAAATGATAAATTTATTCTAATTTATTTCGTTTTAGAGATAATTTTAATATTATCATACTGCAAAACGATCATTTCAACTTTTTTGAACTTGCAGTGATATCTTTCTTTTAATTTTTTACCGATATATATTGTCGATGCATTTTATTATAACATAATAATGGCTAACTTTTGGAAAAACTTTTTGATGTAAACTTTTTGATGTAAAAATTGAAATATAAATTTACAACAAACAATTATTACAAGCAACCTGCAAACTTTAGCGAATATTCCAATATTTGTTTCAATTTTTTTTGTTTTAAATTCATAATCTTTTATTACATGAAGAGCATAAATCATACCTGAGAGTTACGATCAACCACAAACAATAAGTGGTCACCAACATGCAACAAAGAATAGCCAAACCTGTTCCTTCCCAAAAACCAAGCCTGCTGTAAGCGGATGCACCAACAGCGCATAAATATGTTGCCGCAATACAAAGTGGAGTTAATACTATCAGACACACTATATCACCAGTTATACCTTGCGGTCCGTATATATTCCTAGTTCTCCACCATTGTTTGAAAGACTATAATAATTTGTATTTATAATTAATTATATTTATTTTCGTATAAATTTTTTGTCCCTGTATCAGAGGAAGGAATATGCGCAAATTTTATCTTTGAATTCAAGAACATAAGATATTGAATTGCATGTATATTCCTTTGGCATAAATGGGACAATATAATTTTTACAAAAATTGTATTTATTAAAAATATTGATAATTAAAAAACGCCGATTTTAAGTATCCTATGAAATTTAGATCAAATTGCATGCAATTTTTACATGTATAATTATTCGTTATTTATTAAGATATATTGGAATAAATACAAATGTTCCAAAAAAAATTTTTGTTAATAGAATATTTTATTTACATGAAATTTAAAATATCTTATTTATTGGATAATTAAATATTTTACAATAATAAATGTTATATAAGAAATCACTATACAAAAAAAATTGCATATAAAATAAATACCAATAATTAGAATAGAATAGAATCAATAATAAAAAATTTACATATATTTAATAATAAATAAAGCTCAATAATTTTTTTTATTATCTCGTATAATTTTTTTTTATTTATAAAAATTACATATCAATTTGACCAGAAAATAATCTTAAACTGGGTAACAAATTAATTGTCTTTAACAATTTAAAAATATTATTGCATTAATATAATATATAATATATATCGTCACATTTGATATTTCTTTTTTTTTAATTTGATATTTTTTTTTTTTTTAATTAAATGATAAGATCTAATTCAAAATCTAAAGTTTTAAATAAGTTAATGATTCATAGATTTTACTTCTTTTTATTTTGTGAGTTAGAAATGTAAGAATTCATTCTTATAAGAATGAATAGTATGAAATGAACAAAAGATGAGATTTTAAATTATCTAACTAAATTATCTAAATAAATTCTATAAATTCTATAAATTATTTTTATGATAATTAAGAATTATTGCATTTAAAAAGTTTAAGGAATCGAATATTGTGTTATTTTGAAGCAGTGTTTCATTTTAGATTAATGATATATAATAATAATACACTATATTATTTATAATTATTAGGATACAAAGTTTTATTTTGTATTTAGAAATGATATGTGATATTTATTATAATTTATTATTTACACAAAAGAAAAAAATATTTTAAAAATATTATTAAATATAAAAATATAATATCAATACAAACAATTTATAACTAATAATGACTTTTTATTGTCATATTAATTAATTTGTCTATGAATTACGTTTCTCTATATTATTTATAAATATCAATAAATATTAAATATTTTTATATTTAATAAATTCTAATAAAATTTTTGCAACATCATATTACTGAATTGTAATATTATATAAATTAAATATATATAACATAAGTTATATATATATATTTATTTATATATATATTTAGATAGAAAGACCAAAATGCTTAATAATGAATGACTCAATTCTTCTTTAAAAAAAATTGAATATTTGAATTTATCATGGATTCTAAAAATGATATGTTTATTAATATTAAAATGTTAGTGATAATAAACGATTTGCGATGTTTGGTTTTGACTACAGCGACATTTATTGCAGCCCCATTAGACGGCATTGTTTCGAATCTGAATTAAATAAATATCTGATAATATAATTAAACAAATACTCGAAATAATCCGAATCTAAGTGTTATTATTTAAATATATTTTAATACTTGAGAATGAAATAATTAAGACTTGGATACTGAAAATCGAATAATTTGTAAATCCAAACGATAGGAAAAACACTATTTTTTAATCAATTGATTAAAATATAATTGTATAAACAATTTAAATTTTTAGATTTAAATTTTATATAAAAGATACTTTGTAAGAAATAATGTAAAAAATAAAACAAATATTTTATAAAAATTTACCTGTGACAACGATTTATTTTTCCTTTGTATCGAAAATAAATATTTACAAATTTCGCAACGATCCGTGTTCGACATGGACAACCATTTTTCCAAACAACAAGTATGGATTAGACCCAATGTGCCAGAACATGCGCAAGGATCTATCAATTCTTCTACGGTTCCATCTATGAAACATTTTTTTTGTTATTATTTCAATAATCATCATAATCTCTTATTTATTTAATAAATCATTTATTTATCATTAATAAATTAATTTATATGAATAATTTTAATATAATATAAAAATACTTTAATATAATATAAAATAATTTAAAACATTAAACATTATAATACAATGGTAACTTTATTGATTTACAATATTATAATATAATGGTAATTTTATTTATTTATTAATTATTATTTGTAATTATTCTAGATAAAGTTTTTATAAAATTTTTTTTTACAATTAGTTTCAAAATATTCAATAATGATACTCAATAAAAAATAATATCTATTAATTATAAATTTTATTTTTAATATAATATTTTGTATCTGTTGTAATTAAAAATAATTAAATACATTTAAATAGATAAGAATTTAATAGATTTATATTAAAATAAGTATGATGTTAATTATTATTCGATAATTACATAATTATATTCGATAATTACATATACATCATTGATTCTTATAATGTATTTTATTTTTTAAAAATCGAAATTTGTTTTAAAAATATCGAAAATTGTTTGAAAAATTTTTATATGTAATTATCAAATTCTAGAAATGCATATTTGATATTTTTTTATAGATTACGATATGTCAAAGAATTTTGTTTTTTCAAATGGAATCAAATATTTAATGGAATAAAATATTTAATAGTTATTTAATGTAATTTAATAGTTTTTATAAATAAATATAAAGTAAAAGTATAAAGTTAAAAAATTATTAATTTAAGAAATATTTTAATTTTGCAAATTATTTTGTAAAAAACAAGAAAAGAATAAATAAATGAATATACATTTTGTATATTCTTTATCTTTCATACAATAATTTTTATAAAATTTAAATTAAAATATTATCTAAATTAATAATTTTTAAGTACTTTAATACTTTTTTTATAGATTTTTAACTTATATTAAATAATTAATTAAAAAATATATAAATTCATTTGAAAAAACAAAGTTGATTTTTATATGATCTTTATTCATCTATAAAAAACTAATCACATCAGAATATATATCTTTTGTAATTATACAATTTACATTCAAATATTTATTACAGTGAATAATAATAATGATAAAAATCAAAGAGTTCAAAATTTTAAATCAAACATCCTATATATTTATATCTTTTATTTCGATAAATTAAAATATTATAAATTATTATAAAACAAATTTATATATATAGCTTTCTTCATTCTTTGAACACTTAAATCATTCTATTTACGGTTTTCAATTATCGTATCTTTGCAACCACATTTCGTGCTGCACTATATTCACTCGATCATCCATGTAAATCGAATTTATCTTATTTAAACGATTATCCGAAAAATCTCTGAATCAAATGTTTTCAATCTAAAATAATATCAAAATTTTTTTTTTATTAGAGAATTAGTAAAATTCTTCGAAAAATTATTTCAATAAAATAAAATCTATTTTTATACATGATGATCGAGAAAATGCAAAGTAGTAATGAAAATCACATATAAAATTATTTGAAAAAAAAAGATTGACATAATTTATAATAAAATAGTAATATAATAATATAGTATAATAAAATATAGTAAAATAAAAATTTATATATAATATTATAATTTTAAATAAAATTTCATTGAAATGAAACATATCTCTTTATGTGAATATAAAGATACATATACTTTTGTATACATATATATATATGTTTGCATGTATATAGTTTGCATGTTACTGTTTACTTATAATTTATGCTTCTATCGTTTCATCGCAGAATCTAACAGATTGTGACTCACAATTTCTTTCGAAACGTCATTGGATTCTTTGTGGTATCAACTCTCCAATCGATTTTAAATGGGAATTTAAGTAATTATTAATTAAAATTTAATTGATTAAAATATAACATGTTAAAATATAAAATATAAAATATAAAATATAAAATATAACATATATTCATTAAAATATAAACAATCAAATTATTACATATAATATATAATATAATATATTATATAATAATATATAATATAATATATATCATATATAATATATAATATAATAATTACATATAATATAAATTCATTGTATTTGAAGATTACGAAAATCTTCCAATATTTAATATTTATTTTTAAAGAAATAAAATAAATATTTTTAATGTAAATATTTTATATAAATTAATGAATAAAATGAATTATAATAAATATTTTTTTTGTTTTTTTTTTGTTTTTTATTTTTTTTGTTGTTTTATTGAAAAAAAAAATAAAAATATATATGTACATATTTTAAAAAAAATAATATAGATTATTTTAATTTATTTTGTATTTTAAAAGAATTTAAAAGTATTTTTAATGTATAAAAGTATATTTACACAAATTTATAAATATATGAAAAATAAAATAATAAGATAATGATAATAGAAATAATAGTATTTTAATATATATATATATATATTTATTTATTTATTTATTTAAAATAATACTGATGTATATAAAATTTTAATTATAAGATATATTTTGATTATATTTTATAAGATATAAATTTAATTTTTTAATAATTTAATATACCTTTGATTTTATTATTGAGTGAATTTGAAAATTTTATTATGAGTTCATTATTTTTTTGTTTTTTTGTTTCATTATTTATTATGTTTTGTAAAAAGATTTTAATATGTTGTATCAATTATATATATCAAATTATTTTAAAAATCAAAAGTAGCATGCAAAAAATGCAAAATTGATATAATATGTTAATGTTAGTAATTTTTTAATAAACTTATCGTATCATTTCTTATTTGCTAAATATATCAAATATAACAATAATAATATAAATCTTAAATTAATTATTGTTACATTATATAACTTGTTAAAATTATTTTCTTATTATTGTATACATATAGTTTCATTCTTGAATTTACTATATAAAAATTTTAGTATAAATTTGTAACAAAAAGTGCAATAAATGATAAAATTGTTAATACCAGCAAGTATATATTATTATACAGGTACGTCACTATTTTCAAACTTTCCTATTAATCTCGAAATTAATCATTAATTGTTATATAAAAATAAAGAAATTCTTTCAAATATGTTTTGCAAAAATACTATGTTTTATTCTAATTTTTTAATTCTAACGTTATTTTTAGTCATATAATATCATATGATATATGAAATATTTCGTTTTGACTTATAAAATATTTTGATTTATTTGATATATTTTGTATCATATATATATTATTTTCTGAAAAGATAGACGCTATATTAAAAATAGAAATGAAGCAATTTTCAAATATAACATAACTATTAAAATAATATCAAAGTCACATCGAAATTATATATTACTTTTTAAAAGTTTTTCAGATTTTAGTTTATGTTCTTCTATTATTTTTTCTACTCATAAAAGTTTATTTTATATATTAGGATTTTGCACATAATTCATTTTTTTGAACTTTTTAATTTAAATCATAAAAATACTTTTTCTTTGATTTATAAACATTTCATATATAATTATAATTATTTCATATATAATTATTAATCTTAATCACTTAAATCATAAAATCACTTAATTTCCAAATAAACTAAACATGTTTGATACGTTATATATTATTTATTAAAAAGCACATATACTATATGCTATTTTATGAAAAACAAATTAAAATAATCTTCAAATATGTTATTTATGTTAATATGTTAAAAACTTAATATGTATTCTCATTATTAATTCCACATTAATTAAAAAATTAAAGATCGAGTTGCATGATTGATATATTTAAAAAAGATAAAATAAGATAAAATAAGATAAAAAATAAAGTAGAAATTGTCAGACATACCTTCATGACAGATTCGACAAACAGAACCGGGACTTCGTTTATCCGGTGTCATATTGCGTCGATACAAAGGCGAGGAAATTTTCGGCGTGTTGATTGTCGTGGCGTCTCCGAATACCGCTGTTGTTGCACTGTTCTGCTGAAATTCCATGGGACAATAAGACCCGTTATCGAGCTATTATCGAGGAATTATCGCCGGCTATACGTTCGTTGCCGGACGTCGTTGTAGCTTCGTCCAAATGAAATTAACCGGTTGCTTTGTCACAGAAATCAAAAGTCAAACTTCGATCATCGATCAAATCGATGTTTTCATTTTGGACGTAATCATTGAAATGTTTTGATTCTTACAAGAATTAACCGTGTTAGGAAATCCCGATTTATAACAATGAAACAAGTTATTAGAATGTTATTCTTTTTTAATAATTTTGAATATTTATATTTTATATATTTATATTTTATTTATTGAAATTTTATTAATGAAATAGAAACAATATGTGATAGTAATTGTTTAAATATATTATTATTGTTTTATTTTCAAATAAATTTACTGTTAATGAAGAAGTCATATATTTTGCATAATATTGTTTAAAGATACAAGGGTTGAGGTATTAACATATATTGTGAAATAGCTTATTTATTATTTTTCATATTTATAATCTTATAATAAATTTAAGATTATCAAATTAATTACATTTATTATTATTTGTTTCTTATATATTATTATATTGTATTATTATTTTTTTTTATTTTCTTTATTTATTAATTTGATACATTTTATTTTATCAACATTAACATTTTATTATATGTACAATATTATTATATATATTTATATTCTTTTTTTCCTTTAATAAAAAAATCATTTCTTAATATTAATAATAATATTAATAATTGTAATGAATATTAAATTATAATATTATTTTAAATTTAAAATTTATTTTTATAAAATCGATTAAAAAGATAGTATGATAGATATAAGATGTAATATATTATATATATATATAATAATTATATATATATAATAATTTTATAATTTTAATATATATTAAAATTATAAAAATATTTTTTAATTTCAACTTTATTGTTAATATATTTAATTTTACAAATTGAAAATTTATATTATATAAATATGTACAATTATTTATAAAATGTTAATTATGTAAAAATGTAATTATTTTTCAAATAATTACAATATTTAATATATATATTTAATATATTTAATATTTAATAATATTTAAAATATTATATCAATAATATTTGAAATATATATATTTTTTATATATTAAATATATTATTAAATATATATATTATACAGTCTTATATAAAAGAGAAATAAAAAAGTTTCTTTCTTCAAAATTAAATTTTTAAAATTTCTAAAATCTATAGTTTATCTAGAGAATTCGAATTCACGTGATGTATTTCTAACCTAAAATGATCAAGTTCATTGTGAATCTAATCTCAAAAATAAAAATAAGAGTGTGAATTCATTAGAACGTGATATTCATTAGATTGTGCGATATTATTTTATAAAATATAAAATGTCTAAAATGTAATAATTTTTCAATATGTAATTATTAATAATTTAAATATAAATACAAGTATAATATGAGTTTATTAAACTCAAAAATATGCCAAAGAAAGATAAATGAAAATACAATTTTATTTTATAATAAAATATAGAATAATTTAATAGTTTACATAGATACATCAATCTATGTTAATGTCATAATAATATTCTCATTACTATGATATCTGTGGTATATATACTGATATATTATTAATGAAAATTTATCTTTTAAAAAGATATAAATATATATTTATAACTTAAAGAATTCGATATAAAAAAGTGACATGAGTACATCAAGTCATATTAATGATGAAAATTTTGAAATACAAAATGAAAAAGATGAAGATTTTAAGATCGATAATTATGAAAAAGAAATTGATAGTGATGATTCCTATTGTAATATTTCAGAAAGAAATAATGATGAAAATGTAAAATTAAATTAAAATTAATATTTTACGTTTAATTCTTTTTTTATTAATAAGATTTATTATTATTTTATTATTATTATTATTTTTTAAGTAACTTAAACATTATATTTTATAAAAATAAAGATTTAATTCATTGTAAATTTTATATAGGCAGAAAAAAATCAAGATAAGAAAGATAATCATTCTGAAAATGAATATGTGGGACCAATACTTTCTGGAGGCCATAGGTTTGATAAAAAGTTTATCTGTGTTAAATATCCTGGAAATGTCATTAATCCAGACAGAGCTATAGAAACTTTAGGTGGCCTTCAAAGTATATCAACGGTATGTTATTTCCTTATAGAAGGTTGTAAAATATCAATTTTTAACATTTATAATATAATTATAATTGTTAATTATTTAATTAATTATATATATATATTTTAGGCAGTGAATACTCCAAATCGACGTTTAGAATTAAGATTTAGACCAGATGATATTTATTGTAAACCAACTTGTGCTGATAGACATAAAACTAATGGTTTTTTGCTTAGAGTTAAAATTAAAAAATCTAGAATAAAAAAATTAGAAGAAGATGAAGCCAAACAAAAAAAGAAACAACTAACAAATAATTTTATGACTGATGATAATAAAAATACTGAAAATAATGTAGATAAAATGAATTTATCAGAAATTCAAAATGCATTTCAATGCAATGATAAAGATCAACAAGATCAAGTTATGATTAAATTAATTGATCAAGTACAAAGTTGCAGTTTTAATATATTAGATGATGCTGGTCCTTCTCATGAAAATTTATATTGTGAAAATATCAAAGAATTAGAAGATCTATCTTTAGATACAAATGATGTAAATTTATCAAAGTGTAAAAAAAATATAGCACCAACATTTGATCGTAATAAATATGAGGATCTTTCAGAAGATAAAGACTATGAACTTCCAAAATTACAAATTTTAGGTCGAGTTGAAACAGAATTTAAATTTACAAGTAAATATTACGTAAAATGGAAAGAATTTAATTTATTTCATATTATATTTAAGAAATATTTTCATATTGTATTTAAGAAGTTTATATATAATATAATTTTTCAGATCTTTGTGATTTTCAATATTTACCTATAACTCAAAGCAAAGAAGATCCAAAGAAATTAGAATGTATATATGATAAAATTTATCCCAGTAATATGCCACATTATTCTTGGTTAAAGAATGATGTGCCTTATTTTTTACCACCAGCTGCGTTCAGCAGAATGGACACAGTACAACAATATATACCAAAAACCGAAGTAAATTCATCTCCAGAAAAAACTAGAAAAAGACGAGCGGGATTTTTGAATTTTGTTGATTTTTCAACAGCAGAAGTTCCTTCTAAACCACCAGCAGGCATAGAAACTGCCATGAAAGTTAAATTTATTCAAAACATACATTTTGAACAGATACGTCAAATTTTTGAGGAACGACCAATTTGGTCAAAAAATGCAATCATGTATAAAACTAAATTTTCTTCTCAGCAATTAAAAATTTTATTACCTGCAGTGTCATATTACTTTGTAAATGGACCATGGAAAATCCTATGGGTAAAATTAGGATATGATCCAAGAAAAGACATTTCTGCCAGAATATATCAAATTTTAGATTATAGAGTGAGAGCTATGCGTAAGTTTTTCAAATATTACTATTAATAATATAATATGATATGATAACTTTTATTGTTCATTATTTTATTGTTATTTTTATTTTACTTAGATGGTTTGACATCAACTGTTAAATGTAAAAGAAATTATTCAGAATATACATTACCATATAAATCAACACCAGTTTCAAAACAGAAAACAATTGTGCAAAACACAACTCCAAGTCAAGAACAAAATTCTAAAAAAGAACAGGATTTACATGAAAATGTGTATATCTATCGAGAAGGAACAATACCTCCTTCAAGACAAATGTTTTATCAGGTTTATTATAATTTTATTATTTTTGTGAATTATTTGTATATTTTATATTTTAAATATAAGATTTTTTATAGTATTGTGATGTTCTTGTGGATGAAATACAAGAAATGTTAGCAAAATTACCTGATCCTTTACCTGGTACTAAATGCGATGAAAAAAGAGGCTGGCTACCAAGTGGTTTTGATGTACAATGTAGAGAAATTATTAATAAACAAGTTCGAATTGTTTTGAGAAAACAAATGAATATTCCTGATGATCGTATGTATTAATATCTTAATCATCTTTTAACATAAAATGTTTTTATTTTATTATTATATTAATCTTTTTTTTAAATTTATTTTTTTCATATATTGAATTATACATGAAAAAAATAAATGTCAATTTTTAGAAAATAGACAATTTATTATTTAATTTATCATATATTTACAATTATAACTTATAATTGTAAAAAGAATATCAAAATAGAAAGATTACTGCACAAAGAAAAAAATTATTATAAAATTAGTTATATGTATTATTTTTTAATAATTTTTTTAATGAAATATTTCATTTGCAGATCCTACATCTTTACCTCGAAAGCGTAAATATAAAATGAAATTAAAACGTAATAAGTTTAAAACTAAAAAAAGAAAGAAACAAAATAATTCTGTCTCTAGTGAAGAAGAAAATGAAAAATATGATCAATTTGAATCTACTATTATTGAATCAAATACTATAACAAAAAATGAGTAAATTATATAAATTATGAGTAAAATAAGTTAATATATATAACAACAAATTTTTAGCAACATTTAATTCATACGCATTGTCTATAAGATTTGGTAAATAAGTGGATTTTTAAATACCTACAATTAAAGTTTATTCATAAATGTACAGAGTCTATCTGCCAAATATCTATTAATAAATATCTTTACATTATTATTGATTGATAGTATAATTATGAATATAATGTAAAAGATTATTGAATTTCTTTGAAAAATGAGTACAGGAAGAGTACAGTGACGAGACACATTCCAATGCTATTTATGATTGCTCAATAAATATTTTTAATACATGTATAACATGTATGTATAATAATTGTAACATTTGTATCGTAATAAAAAAATAATTAAATGCTTTTGAAAAATTATGATTATAGTTTTTCAATAATATTTAAGTTTATAAAAATTTTTTTATACAAAATTTTGTAATTTAAATCATTAATCTTATATAAACAATAAATATTGTCTTTACATCAGTAAATATATAATAACTTATATATTTTTTTTTATATATATTTTTTCTTTTATATATTCAATTGTAAGTACTGTGTATTTTAATAACTATATGTATAATTAATTATTTTTATTATTATTTTGTTATTTTACATTTAGTAAATCTAAATATTTAAAATTCAACTTAAACTTTTAATGTGTAAATTAATATGACAGAAACAATATTTTAAAATTAAACAGGTAGTTAATTTAATTAAGAAAATATTTGCGGATTGTTTTTTTATTTTCTTTCTGTTTTTAATTCGTGTCTCGTCTAAACTGCAAAAGAAACGGGTTAAACAAGTGCTAATGACATAGATTATTTATTCACGAGGCCTTTAAAGGCGAATGTTGGGATTGGTACTGGCCACATAGTTCAAAAGTTCTTCGGAATCTTCACAAACAAATGGTTTCTGGTGATAGCAAGCCACATCGTGCCAACTGATTCCATCTTTATAAACATTGTTAAGAACAGACATGCAAGATTCGCTAGTGCCATTTATATCAAATTCAGCGTTATCAGGTTGTCTAACTTTCTTGTGACCAGTTTGAGACCATGGATTGAAGGACCAACCTTCAGGGATTTGATTTGTTGGTGACATTTTTTTTCTGTTGGCCGACCAGAACCATCCATAAAGAGCTTTAGGTTCGAGGTCACGACGATTTTCACAACCTTTGAAATCACAAAGACGTCCAGAAGTCCAAATATAAGGAACATCATCTGTGATAAGCAGAAAATAATTTATTAATGTAGGTTATAATTTTTAAATTATATAATATATAAATTATTATACATGTATAAAATAAATAAATAATAAAATAATGTAGTTTTTAGTTTGATAATAAACTATATTATAATAAAATAAATATATATTATAATAAAATAAAACATAATAAAATAATATTATAAAATAAATAATAATTTTAAAATATAATAAATATTTAAAAATTATACAAATAAGTTTTTATTATAATAAACACATTAAAAAAATAAAAATTTTATATTATAAAATATGTATATAATAATAATTTATTTTGATATAATAAAATTGATTTAAAATTGTAAAAAATATCTATTATATAAATTTCTTTATTTTTTATATAAAAATAATATAAAATGATATATTAAAATTTTTTATTTTGCATTATTTTATCATTTTCGATTTAGTGAAAATTTATTTTTTTTCTTTCAATAATTTTATGAAAATTTATTATTAAAATATTCAGAAATGAATTTTCAATATGAAAAAAGTATTTGATATAAAATTTATATTTCTATTATGCAATAGAGAATTTTAAAACTTTCAAAAAAATAAAGTATATTTTTATTTTTAGAAATATCAAGCAATTTTCAGATCATATTATTCTGTGATAATACACATTCATATACGTATACTAGAAATGATTAATGCGTTCCGTGATGTAATTGTGTATGTATATAAAAAGATGAGATTCTTCAGCCTCAACCCACTTAAAAAATCCTTCGTTTCGCCTTGAAGATTCTGTCGTTGGCTCGTTAATGTGGAAATTCTAATTTCTCGACAATGAATGAAAATTGTATCTCTATTTGCAAAAGCAATTACTTGTATGCAAATCAGCTACAGGTAAATTTATATAGATATATTATATGCATAAAATGAATTTTTTTATTTATTAAAATACTATAAAATTATTTAATTGTATAATTTTTTCATATTCGATTTCAATATTTCTTAATAATAGATAATTATAATAATTTTAAATTTTTCTTTTTTTTAAATATTTGATTCAATAAAAAAATTTTTTATTTATAATTATATTTCATAATATTATTTTAATAATTATTGATTATAATCAATAAAAATTTGTGAAATTTATATATATATTTATATATTATATTAATAGTTATAACTAATAATTAATTAATTTAATAATAATAATTAATTTAATTAAATTATAATATGATCAATAATTATTTTTTATTTAACAAAATTTTGAATTTTTAAAAATAGGATTTTTTAATTATAGAATTATATTCGTAAAAAAATATTATATTTTTGTTTTTTTTATTTTTTATTATATAAAATCGATATTTTATTGAAAATTCTTTGAATTATTTCAAAATTATTTATAATTAATAATTAATTGCAAAATTAATAAATTCTTCGTTTTTGTTTTTTTAAGATGTTTTTAAATTTTTTTATCAAATATTATATATTATATATTCCAAAATAATTATAACAAATTATAATATTTAATTATAAAACAATTTTATGTGATAATATTGATTTTAATATTGATTCTAGTTTTTTGAAGTATTCGATCAAAATTTATTTCCATAATATTGTTCTTGTAATAGCCAACTATAAAACTACTGATTCTTCTTCTTTCACTTTCTTTAGTTGTGAAGAAATACTATGGCTGAAGACGTGATGTTACTTAACGTGAACTCGAAGCATCGTCGGCAATGGATCATTTGTTTCGAAATTTCTATATTATCTAGTTGGCTAAAGAACGAAAGTTATACCAGGTAATAAATTGTTCACGAACCTGCTTCTGTTTTTTTGTTGCCTTTGATTTTATCTCAGCTGTAAAACTTTCTAAACTTTAAGACATTGATGAAATGAATTTGTTTTCATATGCATTTTATAGTTAATATATAAAATTTAAGTTATATTAGATGATTTCGTTAAGTATTGTTTAAGTTTAAAAAAATATTTATAGAATGCGATTTCTTTATTTTTTGAAAACTATACAATTATATACAAGTTCTTTTTTTGTTGCTATTTTACATGTGCAATAATGTAAGAAGTTTCAAGAATTTTCTTTATATATGAAAGATGATAATTCAACAATTATGAATCTAGGATCTTGTTTTACTCTTTTTTAATAAAATTTCATCATTTGAATTCATTTTTTTTGAATAATTAGAATACAATTTATTTGTTTATTCAATAAAATTATTTTTATAACTTAATCTTCAATGCTATATTTCAAAGAGTATATATTTTTTCAATGATAATATGTTTGTCATAAATTATAAAGGCTTAAAATTTTTTTTATAAAAATTTCTCACATCATGATGGAAAATAAATAAATATATTTTATTAAATATTTTTTTTGAAATTTTTATGAAATGTGATTCTTTTTACGACAAAATATATTTAGTAAATATTTATTAAACAATGAAATTATATAAAAAAGTTATCTATTAATCTAATTGTTTAAGAATTATTTCTTTATCTGTTACACAAGGACAAAATTTTTCTGTCAGTTTAATATATACTAGTATATACTAAATTTTATTTATTATAAATACATATATTCAAGTTTCAATTATATAATAATTATTTTTTTAAAAATAATTAATTAAAATTGATAATAATATAAATTGTATATACATAAAAAAGGCATATTTTATATTTTTATATTTTATATTTTATTGCTAATAAAGAAGAAATTAAAAAGATATAATTTAAATTATCAATATGCATTGAGAAAATCGATATTTATTTTTTTTAAAGATTTTCATATTATTTATATTGATAAGTTTTATTGCATAATAATAATAATAAATTTGTTAATAAGACAAAAACTTTCTAAATTCTAAGTTATTTAATAAGTTTTAATTTCATATCAAATTATTATTCCATAGAACATTGATAAAAACATCATAAAAAGAATTTGTAGAAATTCGTTTCTATATATATCAACCTCTTTCTTAATAATTTCTTAATAATATTGCAAATATGCGTGAAACGAATGTTACGAAATGAAAATTATATGAAGAAGTGAGAATAAAAAAAAAAGACTAGAAGAGGAGTTAATTACGATGCAATCGGCATATACATTGAGCTTGCACGAAACCAAAGGTAAAAACATTTCGTGATCACGCGTCAACCGTTCGCGAAACGTGCCTGTGCATCATACATTAATGAATCATTCTTCTTCTTGTGATTATTCTCTTCAAGATTATTCAATTGAATGGAAGGCTTCGTTTTCCCTCATGAATAATTAAATACAAGGCAAAAATTTTTTATTCCATGAATTGATTTTTTTTCGAAAGAAAAAATTTTAACTTGAAAATTCGAATAATTTTGAAACAATTTTTTTTTCATTTGTATTCTTTTTTTTCCTTTTTTTGCGTGAATTTTAATCATCAATTCTACGTGAGAGATTATTAGTTAGATGATAATTTGAAATAAATATAGTTTTTATATTTTTTTCATATTTCTTGTGAATTTATACAAGAATTTCGTTAAAATAATTATCTAAAAGATTTTTTTCTTTTTAAAAATATTTGAAGAATTCTAACAAGTTACATAATTTTATTACTATAAAATAGTCAAAAATTTTGATAAATTTTTTTAAAATATTTCGAAAATTTAAATCGCTTACTTTGTTGAATAAGTCTGAAGATTAAGTTATTTTCATCTTGCGTTTCCATTGAAACAAGATCCATACAATATTCTCTGCAAATGTTTCTAGCATCTAACCAATCCACTCTTTGATTTGCATGAGCGGGAATATGTCCGCTGTAGAAGTAGTTGTGCCCTCTATAGTTGAATTCTTTCGGCCCTGTAAATTGAATGTAAAATTAATATTAATAAGTAATTAATAAGTTAATTAAGTACATGTAGATTAATGCGAATTTAAAGTGGGATATTTGAATTAGCATAAAAAAAAAAAAATTATGTAATCCTTAGATAGAATAGTTAATAAATGATGAATTTTAGGTCATAAACTTTCATTACATAAACAGTTTCTACAATTTTATAGTTTTATATCTAAAATAAAATAATCAATTGATTTTTAATTTATAAAATTTAATTGCAAAACTTGTTAATTTCTAGATAAACTTTTTAATTGATAATTTTTGAAATTTTACTTATAAATTTAATTAAATTGTATAAGAGAATTAAGATATTTAATGTGAAATTTAACATTGAGTTTTTTTTAAAATATAAAAATATACAATAAATATATACACAGTATAAATTATGTTATTAAAATAATAAAATTTTGAAAAATTTTTTAAAAATAAATGTAAGATTTTTTATTTACTATTATTTTCTAATTGATATTAATAAATGCAATTGTTATGATCATAAATAAATTGCGTAGAATAGTAAAGTAGATATGGATTTATGAAAAATTTGAATGTATAAAAATTTACTTTAATACAAGATACATGAAAAGACACAAAATATCTAAAATATATTATGCAATTGAAAAATGAATTGAAATGTTTATTTATGTTCTATTTTTACAATCTTGTTCATAAAAATTTGAATTTGTATAATTTGTATAAATATTTAATCATAAGATTTTCATAAAATTCTTTTTAAAAAATAGAATTAAATATCAAATGAAAAGAAAAAATTTTATGATTTAGTTATAATTATTATGTAAAAATAAGATGAATTTGTAATTGATTGAACGTGATTATCGCTTAAATGTCAACGGTCTTACATTTTTTTCTGTTGATTATGCAGGAATGTCTCTCTTGTTGACGATTTACGACATATATGTCATTATGAGAACCTAACGTTTCGATTGCGAAAGGATTGTTCGTATTCAGCAGTACTATTACAAGTCATCATGATTTCGCATATATATGTATATTCTTTTGAATGTCATTAAAATTTTAATTTTTTCTACTTGAAGAATTGATAATTTTCATAAATAATATTAGGTAAATAAGAAAGCTCAATCATTTTTCATATGACAAAAAAGAAAAATGATAATCAAAATAGTTACTACTCATCTATAATTACTTTTCTTTGATGAAAAATAAAATTATAAATATTGATTTTATGAAAATTATTAATTTAATGAAGAATTTTTCTTTAATTTTGAAATTGATTTTTCAATCTTTATTTCTGAATTGTTCATATTGCAAATAAAGTTAGATAAATATTTAAATAAACTAGAAACTTTATTATTGATTCGGAAGAATAACAGTATAATTTTTCAAGGGCAATCAGATGATTTTTTTTTATAACAATTGTACATTGAATATTATATGAAAGAAAATTATTATATTATATTACTTAAAGTATATTACTTAAAGTATATTACTTAAAGTATGTTGCGTATCTTGTGATTACGTATTTGACACTTTCAAATTTATCATATGATGTAATCATTACGATGATACCTGTGAATATACCGCATAAAATATTATAAACTTTTTCGAAACAATTACAAATTTTAACTTCTTTTTTATTTTCAAATTAATTAAATTTCTTTTTGATTGATTGATTTTAATGATTCAGAGTAACTAATTATTTAAAACAAAATTTTAAGAGGTAAATTTTATCGTTATTATTAGATGAAATAATCATTTCATTTATTAATATAACTTATTAATTTTATCTTATTCAAATAAATATTATAAAATTTTAATATTACTTATTCCGTATAATTATCTCTTTATTATGTATAATTCAAAAATTATAACGAAAAGGATTTTTATTGCTTTTATTTGAAGTTCTTAAATATAAAAGAGGAATATATAGGGATTAAACTAAAGCCAAATTTTAATTATTTAACATACTAATTTTTCAAAAAACGGTAAAAAATAAATGAAATTTCATATTATCGTTCTTTTCTCTATTAACTGTTGTCTCTTATTTTCCAGTTTTTGTACTTAAATATTTATATCTGAAATATTAAGTAAAATTATAATAGTTATGATAATTTATTTGTAAAATAAAACATTAAAAACTTATTAAATCCTCATCGAATTATTACATTATTTTCCCATATTATAATATATTTAATAAGAAATTAATATCATGAATTTATACAATCTAGTATCATCAATTAATATTGATATATTAAAATCTGTTATTATATTCAGAAATTACATCACTATACACATATATATTATTATTATTATAATAATATATTAAATATAAATATTGATCATATTTGCATCATTATTTATTATGCGTTTCATAACTCATAATGTTACAAGCAAATGAATGATCGATGTATGCATAAGATTTAACTTCGGAGAGGAATAATCGCATGTAATCTTTTCGATGGAAAAATAACTATTGAATAAGAGGAAAGAGGAGAAAAAACGATTAAATTGTTTATTCCTTCTGACATATCATGGAAAAGAGAATCTCACGGTGAATGTCATCACCGAATGGCTTGATTTTTTGAATGATTTCGAAGCAGAAATTGAATTGATTGTTCAATCGAGAATCGAACCTAAAGATGAAATTTTCTTTTGAGAAGCGATAATTGTATAGAGAGGAAAAAATAAATTATTAAAATAGATAATTATAAATATTTTTATTTCTTTAATCGATACAGTAATCAATGCGAATCAATTTTTCTTTGATATATATTATATAAAAAAATAATATTTTAAATATGCTAAAATGTTCCATATAAAATAATAGGAAAATAAATTTTAAAGTAGATAATTATAAATAAATATTTTTTTTGATTGATAAAGGATTTTACAAATAAATATTATGGAATAGTATATATGTTAGATAAAGAAATAATTTTTCAATAATATTCAATTATATAGAGTGTTCCATATGAAGATCTAAAATATACTCAAAAATTACTATTAATATCGATATAATTTTTTTTTTTATAAATTAGACAATGTATAAGAAGCAATTATAAAAATTTTGAGGATAAATCTCGATGAATAAAATATCATTTTCATTTTTTTTGTTTAAATAGAATATCATTTTTTGTTATTTAGATTATTGCAATCGAATCTAGTAATAATTAAAATATTTTTTTCATTCTGTATGATTAAAGAATGTTTTATGTACATAAGAAATTACGAAGAAAACTTCTCTAATATAATTTAATAATAATTTTTCAATATTATAAAAGAGAGAGAAAGAGAGAGAAAGAGAGAGAGAGAGAGTACATCTCATTAAAATTTGATTATTTTTTTAATTCACATAAAGTAGATTTTTATGTGTTTATATTTTATTAGAAATAATAGAAGTATTGAAAATTAAATAAATTAATTCAAATGACATTGTAATCTGATAATAATGACATTATTATTCATTTCTAAAGAATTTTGATTCAATTTATTTCTCGCGATAAGTATTTTTTCATTAAATTGGAAATAATGATTATATTAATTATATCAATAAAGGTTCAAAAATGTTCTATCAAGATTTATGATATAAAACAAGCTCATGATTTTTGTTGTTGGAATCAATTCGATGAAATTTCTATAAGAAATTATGATTTTAATGACATAAATGCAAATAGAAGTATCCTTGAACATTTAGTATTTAATATTTCGTGATTTTTGTAAAATTTTCATTCGTCGATTATTAATTTAATTTTATATGAGATATAACTATGTACGTATTACTTAGATTATCTGTTTTTAAAGATTATTTTAAATATTTTCTTGTTTTTTGATAATTTAAAGAAATATTTTTAATTATTTAATAATTGAATAGTTAAGAAAGAGTGATAAATAGATAAAATTAAATTATTTTTTTAATTTTAAAAAAGTTATAATAAGAAATCTTAAAAGAGCTTATTAAAAATACAAAGCTTAGAATATAGAGATTTTAATTGTATTAAATTATATGATGCATATTATATATTAAGAAAAATAAAAAAAAAAGAAAAATCTAAAAAAGTGATACTTATTAAAATATTTAAAATTAACTTAATTTTAAAAATTAAAATAAGATTAAAAATAATAATTATTAAAACATTTTTTAATATTAATTATTCTCGATTAAATAATTTATAAAGCAAATATAATTTTTTAAATATCAAATTGATTTTTCATCTTAATAAGTAAGATATTTCTAGATTTAATGTCGTTTCTCTTTTTTTTGTATAATCTTGCATTAAGTTGTACAACATAGACAACAATGAATGTAAAAATAATTACGATATCATATACAATTAGATCTATTGTACGCTTCATAATATTTGAGAAATTATTTCCATTTGTAATTCAAATTTCCTTCTTTTTTGTTTTTTAATGACAATAAATTTTCTATGAATGATAGAAAAATTAAAAAAAATGTTCATCTTTATAATCTTTCTAATTAAATATATAATCTTTCTAATATAATCTTTTTAATATCTTTATTAATCTCATCATCATTATAAATTATTGATCATGATTAAAAGAAATATTCACCTCTATATCTTTATTATTATTCATAATTTCATTATCATTATAAGTTATTTATTTTATATATTTATTATAAATTACTTTTCTACATTCATTATTACTATTTTATATGTAATCGATATCGTCGAAAATTTTTATATTTGATACATAACTTTCATATATATATATAGTAATTATTGAAATAATTATACGTATATATTTTATATCAATTTTTTTTTTAAGAAACAAAAATACAAACAAAAATATTATTATAGAATTATAATTTTTAAAAAAAATCTAAAATTAATATTATTAGTATTTTTTTCTAATTTTCAATTTTTAAATATTATATCATAAAATTAGATTTTAAATGTACATTAATAAAACACAATGAAGAAATATTGATTGATTGATTGAATAGAAATTTTTAAGATTTTAAATATAATATAATATAATATAGAATATAAATTATCTAAAAAATTATATAATAAATAATATTATATAATTTGATGATTGTTTAGAATTAAAATTATTCTTTAATGAACAAGACTGCCCGAAATTTAAAGAAATTTTATAAAAATACTGGTATATTTTCCATACTTTCTTTATTATTCTTTTATTAAATTAAAAAATTTGTTTTGAGAGAAAAATATTTAATTTTTTTAATATACATAATTTTTCATAAAAATCTTTAAAGGAAAATTTAAAAAAATTATATACTATGTAAGTTATTTCTNATATTCTCTTAAGAAATACACAAAAATTAGTATGTAATTTAATAGATATGATATTTTGCATTTAAAAGATTCATATAATATATACTAATATATATTGGTATATAAAAGAGTCATAAGACAAGAGGTCAAACAAAAGTGACATTAAATAGATTGTCATGTTTCACGAAGTTATTTTTCTTATTTTCTCGTGAACATGCTTTTGTATTTAATGAAGATTTATGAGAAAAAAATTTAATCCCTCCCACTTTATCTTTTTTCGATTTTCTTTTACATTCATAATTCATAATTAACGAACGTTATATCACCGTTCATTAAACATTTATGCCTTAGAAATATTCGTACGTTTCACCATTGTGTCAAGAAACTAGGAACGATAATCATTTGAATCGACCTCTTGATTCTTTTCTTTTGAAATTCACCAACGGTTTCTCTCTTTGAAAATTGGTTTTATTGTATTCTTAAAATGTATATGGTATATATGTCAATTTTAAGCGTGTCAAACATTATAATAAATGAATTATTATATTTATTGTTTTCATTTAATGAATTCTTATAAAATCTTTCATTTGTTTTTTGTTTAATGAATAGTAAAATAAAAATGTCATTTAAAAATTATTAATATACGCAATATGTAAAGAAACTAATGAGATTGGTAAAAATATAAAATAACAATACATGCATATTTTTTATTCTTTTCCTTTCTAAATTTCTAATCTTAATTTTCATAGAAGATATTTAATTATATAGATTATTTAATTATTTAAGTTTAAAAATTATATACTTTCATTTTTTTTATAATTAAAAAATTTTAATTATAAAAAAAAAAGAAAATTATCATCGTAAATTTTAATGTCTATCCAAAAAAAACTCCAAAAATTAAATCTCTTTTAATAATCCTGGAAGATTATATATACATATATTTTTCAGATATAAGATACAAATTTAAAATCATATAAAAAAATTATAGAAAATTAAAACTTTCATTAATAATTTCTAGTTATTTTTTCTAGTGTTTGTTTAATAATGAGAAAATAACTTAAACAAATTCATTCGATTGTCAGTCATATAAAATATCAATAATCAATTTAGGACGGAGAAAGTAGAATTTATTAATTATGGATAGTAGATATTTGTCACTTTTCACATTCGCTTTCGGCATCATTTATTGATCATATTTGCATGCCAATTCATTTCAAGAACTTATGCCAGTTTTTTCCGTATAAAAACTTATATTTATTTAATTTTTTTGTATGAATCAGATAGTAATAACAAGTAAAATATTTCTTTTTAAATATTATAAAAATTATAAGAAATTTCGAAGAATACAAAATTCTAGTTTATAATATAAATATAAATTAATATAATTTTTATAAATATAAATTAATTACTATTTTATTTAAATTTTTTAATTTTAATTTTAATGATATTTAAAATTTTAAATATCTTGCTAATTAAATATTATTTTTGAGTGTTAGTAAAATTTAATTTAATTTATTTATTTCAATTTAATTTGTAATTTATTTCTAAAAATGGTCAAATACTCATCTCATATATATTTGTAATAATTTTTCAAATTATAATAATTTAATATTTATATGTGATTTAATATTTTTATTATTCAAAAATTAAATTAAATATAATACATTTACTTTAAAATAATATTTTAAAAATTATATTATACTGTGATAATTATGAATATAGTAACTTATGCGTTTTAAAATTTAAAATATAGTAACTATATCGTTTTAAAATTTATAAATAATAAAAATTTATAAATAATAAATATACAATATTTAATTGTAAATAAAATTGTCATAAAAAGAGCAAAAAAAAAAGCAAAAAAAAAAAAAAGATAAATGAAAATGAATATTACAAATAACAAGCATGATTTTTATAAGATTTTAAAGTGATTCTTCAAATAAAAGGTGTGTCAAAGGAATGGAAAGCTCTCGCTTTCACGTGTCACGACCTACACGTGTTTCATAGCGTTGTCGAAAGATTTCAGAAACGTTTAATTTATGCGAACAAAATGGTTAATATTTACAGATTATATTTGTGGATAACAGAACGTGAGAGATATTTGACATTTCTTGAAAAGAGAAAAAGAAAGCGTACAATACCTCTTCTTTGACGCATAGTAAGTACATATTTTTCCAAAGAGATAAAGGATATAATAAATTTAAATCCTTTCTACGAACTCAATTTTTTTATGTTTTTATATAGAAATAAGATTTTTAAAATTTTTAAAATTTTAAAAAATTTTTTAAAAAATAATTAAAATAGATATTAAAATGTTAATGTTATTATAATTAGAGTTAATTTTTAATTTAATTTATATTAAAATATTACAGATATGATTATTTATTTACTTATAGTTGAAATTGATCTAAACTAATTAAACTTCTAATTGATTAGAAGCGATCTTTATGCATATTAATTTCGAATCGATATAAAAAAATGTTCATTTCAAAGGTTATGTTGTAAAAATAAATGAAAAATTTAATTTAAAAATTATCAATAAAAATAAAGAGAAATAAAATTAAAAATAAAGTAAAATGCAATTATTAAATATTGTGTTAACCTATTCTTTTTCGATTTAATTCATTATTTTGATTATTAAAAGTATAATTTTTATATTTTTAATCATAAATCAAATATTTATAAAATATTAATTAATATTTTAATATTTGAGTGATGTTTCAAATGAAAAATCTTGCAGCATGTGTAATCAAATCTCATAAATAAATAGTAAAAATGCGAAATATAAAAATAATTTTGATCAAAGATGCGAAGAAAATGAAAGTCAAGACTGGTGAAACTTATTCCCGCGATTTAAGTCAATAGGTCGAGATTCGATTCGTCTCATGACCGAGAATAACAGGTTTTCTTTTCCTTCATCATCTTGTTCAATTATATATATTCAATTATATATAATTGAATACGCAATTTTATTTTTATTATTCAATTTTATTATTAAAAAATATATTAATAAATGATACAATATGAAATTAATTAATTCATCTTTTTTTTTATAAATTTTTTAATATTAATTATAAGATTAGATATGTTACTATTCAAAATTAAATAAAAATAATATAAATAATAATTTTAATGTTAAATCATTAAGTGAAATTGAAATTTTTGTATAGTCATATATATTATTTAATATTTATTCATATTTAATATATATGTAAAATGAATATAATGATAATTATGTTAATAAAATAATTAAATTTCAAATAATTTTCGTATTCATATAAAAGATTACTTATCATTTTTTTTTATTATAAATATATAATTTTTCTAAATTTTCTAAATAAATATTTTCTAAATAAAGAATATTATAAAAAATTCAAATAATGAAATTTGAAATTATAAAATATTTATATCAACACAGCAATAAATAAAAAAATTTATGAAATTTATTTTCAAAAGCTAATTTTTTAATAAAAGAAAAATTAATTATTTTAAAATTAAGTATTTGTAAAAAAAAATATGAAATTTTGAGATATTGTTAAAAAAAAAAGTTACACAATTATAAAAATATACATAATTTTTAGAAACAAAATTGTATGTATTATGTTTAAAATCACTATAAAAGAGCCAAAGCGACTAATCACATTGTAATAATATTAAATATTATGGACGAAGAAAAAATTTATCGAATTCGAAATTAGCATTCATGCGAAAATAGATACAAACTATCATTTGAAGAGTAGTATTCGCTCATTACAAGCGAGTATAACGAGCAATGCTGAAATTATCTCTGTGGTACATTGTTGTTTCATTTCGCAACAATTCTTGACATTTTCATGGCGGCGAAGCATCGGCCTTTTGTGATGTTGTTAGTTGGACAACTATACAATATGTATATGTTGCGACACATGATTGGTCAGCTGTACTGTCATAAGTAATTTAATAACAATCTAAGAACTTGTAAAACCAATAAGTTAAGGTCTAATAAGTTAAGGTCTAATAACGTTACATAATTTTGATCAACGATTTTGATCATTAGATTGAATTTTATGAATCAATATTTAATTTCTGATTAATTCAATTAATGTTTTATTTATAATGAATAAGAAAAATTACTTATTAAACATACTCAATAATATTAGATAAGAACTTTATATTTTTATTATATTTTATTATTAATTTTGTAATTTTTTTTCTTATTGTAATTCATTAAATATTCATATTTATGATTGAATAAAAAAAAAAAACTAACGGTTTAACAATATTATTCATTTATTTGAAATTATTCTGAGGTAAAGAAATAGCATTTGCGATTCTATGGGCTATTGAATCTTTTTTTTAATTTATTATGGATCATTTCATTAACTTTCTAATATCTTTAAGATTGACATAAGAAAACGCACCTAGTGCTTTTAACATAACTGTTTACTTTCACTCGATATTAATTTTCATAAATTTTACTTTGAAATATTCTATATGTATAATATAAATATTCTATATGTATAATAAGGAATATCGATAGAATAAAATAATTAAAAAAAATTTTTTTTAATCATGTAGTATTGATAATTAGGTCATCAGCAATAAATTTAATCTAATTTTCTTTAATTATATTTTATTATAAAGTTGAATTTCTTTTAAGTAGCTTAAGATTTTACGCTTAATAATGATGTTACACTGGTAATTGGATTTAAAGTATATTTACATTTTTGTATTTTTGTATTTGGTATAAAATTTGAATATATGTCGATTATGTTATTTTTTATATTTATTTATTATATTATATTAATTATTTATTAATATAATTTTATTTATTTTATGATAGTTTTCAATTTTATCAGAAATATGTAATTGATGTAATGAATTTTAAGTGATTAAGTAACCAATGTATCATTATATTAATTTTCAAATATAAATTCTAGGAAAGTTAAGAGATAGTTTTCTTTAAATTTCATATGTTAAATGTCATCTTATATAATGCAATTATTAGAATTTATTAGACTATGATGAAATTGAGAGTATATATCTAATTTTTATTTATTTTTGTGACATCAGAACTTTTAAAAATTTTAATAATAAAAAAATTATTATTATTTTTTCAATTGTCTGTTTTGAATTCTTTAACTTTAATTTTATTATATTTTTTTTATATAAATTAAATTTGTATACATTATATTGATAAATACATATTGTATATAATTAATATTATATTTAATAATTCCAAATTATGTAACATTATTAGAATTTATTATGCATAACTACTTATAACTATTTAATTATTTTATATATATATATATATATATGTTATATATCATTTATAAATATATATGATAAAAAGAAATCTTTTAAGTACATGTAATTGATGTATGTATTTTGAAAATTATACATGAAACATAATAAGAATGATCATTAAATTGTTCTTGTACTTAATTCATAGTTTTTACAATCTAAAAAGTAATCAACCAACAAGTATCTTTTATTATTAATTATTAATTACTATTAATTAAATTAAATCATTATTATTGGTAATGTCTTTATTATAAATACATATAATTATTAGTTGTTATATATAGAAATATATAGAATATAAAATGTCTACGAAATGTTAGATAAATTAATTAATTAATTAAAAATTAAGTTTCTCAAGAAACAATATTATTGTTCTTTTAAATTTTCAATCTCCTTCTAAGTCTATGATAACATAAACATAAAGTTTTTGAATTTTTGTTGAAATCAATTGCCAGAACATTGTTTCAGCTCATATTATTTGGATATCTTCAAAATAACAATTTATCTTGACTAACAGAAATATTCATTTCGATGGATAAGAGATATTGTTAAAAATTTTTTAATTCAATTTGATACTCATTATTCGATGTTTTAGATGGCAATATAGAATTATAATCATATTTAACAAAAAACTTTCTTTAAATATATATATAGAATTTTGCATAAATTAAATTCAGCGTTATTAATCAGTGACAAGGATAGTTGGATAATTTAAATAATAAAAAATCTCTGAAAAAATCAAAGAGATAATTAATAATATAGATATATAGACTCAGCATGATAATAATGTTTAATGAATGTTTAATGAACTTACGAAGATATAACAAATACATTAATTATTTATTTTTGTTATTGATTTCTATCGATTTAAAAAATATAATATCTTTTAACAAAATATATAATATAAATTTATTTATAAATTATATTTATATATAAATATATAATTTATGAAATATATATTTATTTTCATTCTTAATTGTAATTTATTATTATAAATTCATTTTAATGTTTTACTGTAGATTTAACGAGGAAAAAATTTAATATAAAGAGTTAATAGTATTAATATAAAATGAATGAAAATTTCAAAAATTATTATTGTCAATGCTTATGAAATTCATAAGATATATTAGACTATAAATGTCTATATTGTCATAAAATGTTAGCATCATAAAATTATGAAAAGTGAGATTTCATTCAGTTATATTAAATATTTTAAATATTATGTATAATATATACATGAATATTACAAACATATATAACAATATAATCAAAAATAAATATTTTAATTATAAATATTAAAAATATTCAAACAGTATAAAAATATATGTTTAAAAAATTAAATATTCTGTTTAAAAAATATCATTGATATTAAATGTTTACAATAATGAAATATGGAATATTATTAATGATATATAATATATCAAATAAAATATTTTTCATTACTTATTCAATTACTAATTCAAATCACATTTCTGATTTTATAAAAAGTAATAAAATAAAAAAGCGATTCTTCTTCTAAAGAAAGAATTTTATCTTCATCGATCCATCACATGACTAGAATTTCTTATTGTTATTAACTTGGCAAATGAATGCAATTGTAGATGATCGAACGTTACAAACGTGCAATCATTAGGATGTTAGATGATCATAGTCTTATCCGAATATATTACATTCTTGCGACATTAATACCTTTCACGTGATTAAATATGAAAATGAGACTATGAATTTCGAATATTTTCTTGAAAATATAAATAAGAGAAAGAAAAAAAAAATAAAAAATGGCGCTAAAATTGTTTTTTTTAAATTTTTAAATAAAAAATAATAAAATTAACTCAAGAGATTAAATGATTTACCAAATATATTGATAAAATATTCGAACTGTAATATCTTGTATAGAAAAACTTATACAATTGCATTATTAATTGAATAATATTTCTTATTAATTATATAAACGAATAAATAAATAAAAAACAATTGTTATTTTTTATCCTATCGGCGAATTTAATCTATTTAATCTAATTAATTATTTAATGAAAATTAAATAAGTTTAGATTTGGTATAGATTATTTTTAATTCCAAGTATTAAACCTAAGTAAAACAACAATAAATAACTTTCTGTTAATGTTATGTTTTTTGAGAAAGGTACTAATGATTGTTTTTGCATATTTCTTCACATAAAAAAATTATTGCTTGAGATAAATGTCAAAGAAAAATAGGAAACATACGTTAATACATCACAACAAATGCCATTTCAGTTTATATCAGTTAAGCAAAATTATGTCTTAAAATCGAATATAATCTTGAAAATGTTTTTGCATATATATTGCTTCAATTTGTTTTATTGGAATACTTTTTATTTGGAATAATGATAATCAATTGCATAGAATATTTGCTTCAACGAATGGTTTTAAGTTTTATACAAATTTTTTGATAGTGAGATATATCTTCCTAGTTAGTGGTCTCTTAGTTAAGATACACACGAATAAGAATAGAGATTAACTTGGAGAAAATGAATTATGTATTCTCAAAGCAGATTTTTTAAGACATAATCAATAATGATTTTATAAAATAATTTTTATAAATTTAAAAAAAAAAAAAAAATCTTTGAAAAAATTTAAAAAAAGAACAATTAAAATAATAATAAAATAATAAAATAATAATAAAATAATAAAATAATAATAAAATAATAAAATAATAATAAAACAATTAAAATAATAATAAAAAATAATAATAACAAAATTCTATTTTTGATAAACTTCTATTTTGTGTAAAATTCTATTTTTGATAAAATATAATCCTCATAATCTCTTTGCACAAAAAATTTTTTAAAATAAAATTAACAATAGTGTTAAAAAATAATATTATAATTATAAAAAAAATTGGCAACTGGTAATAAGTTTTTTATAATTTCATGTTGAACGAATTATCATTTGCGAGGAGTTGGTCAAAACAAAGCCGACGAAACATCCTGTTCGAAATTACGTAACTATTCTGTCGACTCTCGTTGACCCCGAATCGGTATCTCTCCCTTAACTTCGTCTTGTTACACGTTCTCTCACTAATTATCACGGCACCATTACGAGACATTTGCCAGTTTCTTGATTTTGCATTCTAACTGTGAGAAAGTGCATCGAACATAAACGAGTCGAAACGAAACATTATTCTCGTATTCTATGATCTATTAATAATAAGCTATCAACTAACTGTAGATTTATACTTATACTAGACTTAAATAGAATTCAAATGGTTTCAAATAATTTAAAATTTAAATTTCAAATAATTCTACATGAGAGAAGAAACCTCAAATAATAAATATGATTAAGAATTTAAAAATTTACAATGATTTTAAATAATATCAAATGAAAAAATACAATTGAATTATAATCAGTTTAAATTATGATCATTAGATTGATCTGATTTATAATACTTAATTGTAATTTAAAAAAAAATATTAATTTTATTACTAATAATTGAAAAATTGATGCGAATAAAAAAAAAATCATTCTCTCGAAACAATTAAATATCAGAATTTAAATCACGTGAAAGTATCTTTTGAGTATCTATTTCATATATTATGAATGATTATTAAAAAATTAGACAAATCTTAAAGTTTATTTATTTGAATATATTGTATATATGTATGTATTTTGTATTCAATTCTTCTTACCATATTTATTATATATATATGTATAATCATAATTATTTAAGAAAATAATAAATATTTTTAAAAAAAAAATTTTTTTTAGATATTATTTTCTTTATTAATATAGAATTTTGCATAAAATCTATTGAATATAATTGGATATTTTTGTAATTAATTATACATATAAATAAATATAATAAAATTAATATGTATATACATTGATATAATTTTTTAATAAAAAGAAAAATTAAATTTAATCGGTAATTAATAATAATAATAATTAAAATTGAATAATGTAGTATACATTTGTTTGCACAAGAAGTGAATGTTTTGTTTATAATCATAAGATTGCGCGAGAGTTTTGTACATGAAGTCGCTTTAACCTCAATTTCTTTTAGTCGTTGGGAAAACGTACTGGAGTATCTAAATGCCCCGGATTCACAGAAACGAATTGTATTTATCACCAACGTCATAGATATCATGTTACTTTTGTCATCGTGATTAGAAATGTTGAACTTTGACGGAAATACTACTGGAGAGAATCGAAATTATGCAAGTTTTGCAATATTATATTGTTATAATGTATGTAAAAAAAAACAATCTTAACTTATAATAGAAATTTAGAATTTAAAAATTTTTTTTGATTCGTTTAGAAAATAAATTAATATAACATTACAATCTTATTATAAAGTTAAATATTCATATAAAACTCAGATTATAGAATTTTTCTAATGCGTAATATCGGTGATATTATTTTTGATTTATAAAACATAATTTATAAAACAGTTTTATAAAACATGAAATAATTTTTATAAATAAAAAAGGATTTTAATAATTTTAATTTAAATTAAAGGATTTTTTAAATCTTTAATAAAAAATATTATAAATATTAATGTTATTGAATTTTTATATGCGTTTTGTTAATTTGAATAGAAGGTTGAGTTAGTTTGATTTGAATTATTATAAAAATTATATTATTTAATAATAAAATATGATTAAATATTAAAAAAATTTAAATGAATAATGTAAAACTTATTTAGTTAATGATAAATAACTAATTATCATTAATAATTAATTTATTCTTTGAATTTTAATTTAAATTTCAAGTTAGGTTTGTTAAATTAAGCCTCAAGGATGCTAGGCAACAATATTTATAAAAAATAAATAGAAATATTGTAGTGAAAAAAAAAAGTATTGAAGAAATATAAATATTATAGTGTTGTATTTACTAAGAAAGTCGTGAAATTTCAAAATTAAAAATTTACTCACGGTTTGCACATTTTTGAGGTATGGGAAGAGATAGGAATCTTCCTGGCCTATTGCTTTGTGGCCGAATTTCATTTATAGCTGGTTGGGCGTATACCAACGTTGCAAAAAGTACCACGGTCAGCGGCACCAACATCATCTAAAAAGTGAATTTATTTTTAAATGATATATAATAAATAATAAATTAAATAATAAAATATAATCAAAATAATATATTATAAAAATTGGACTAAAATATTTTTATGTTTTGTTTGCTTTTTATGTAAATAAATTAATATTTTATTTTGAAAATAATTAATATTTAATTTAGAAATAATAATTTTGTTTTAATGCATGAAATATAGGATATTTTTAAAAATAATAAATTTTAAAATATGAGATTCAACATTTTTTATTATTGATTTTATTGAAAAAATTTTATTTAAAAATTTGTAAAATATAAATAAATTTTATAATTTCATTTTTTATTTTTAATAAAATTTTAAATCATTCTATAGATTCTTTATTATACAATATATACTATACACGAATTGAATATTTATAATTGAATTAAATAGATGCAGCATTATTTTATTTTTTTATATTTTATATTATTTATGAATAATAAATATAAATAATAAAATAATTAAATATTAAAAAAACATTAAATGAATATGAAACTTATTTAGTTATATATATAGTATTTATCATTATAGTTATTATATAATTATATAATACATAATAATTATATAATATATAATTTTTTAATTATTTAAAATAAAAAAAATATTTGTTAAATATTATAACATTTATTTAAATAATAAAAAATTAATTCTATTTAAAAAAGATGAAAAAAAATTTCTTTTTTTTTTCTCCTCTTAGATTACTTTTCTTTGTTTTCATTTTTTTTAAGTAGCTATCTCTATAATTAATAAAAGAAAAATTTAACTTATAATATAATATAATAATAGTCGTAATTATATAATTATAATATAATAGTAGTTTTTTATTCAAAAATTCAATCAAAAATTAGTTCAAATAATTATAACTATTAATCACAAATCAATAAAGCAAATTTAAAAAATAATAGTTAAACAAATTTAAAAAACTATATATATTACAAATGTTTATTAAAGCAATATTATTAATGTAAATTTATTCCAATTTGTAAATCAAAACTTTATAACATAATTTTTTCAACAGAAAAAAAATCTTTATAAATCACAAGATGATCTATCGCACAATCTTTCAAGATTCAAACCGTCAATGAAATCCTAGACTATTGAAGGACGTTAATTTTAATTTTAAAATAACTTATATCATTGTTATATGTCTATAATTGTCATTCATATGATGATAAAAACTTGTAAAAGTTTTGTTGGTTAAAACTGACACGTAAGATAAGATCATGACTCGGTATATACATTTAATTTAAATCAACAAAAGTTTCACTTAAGGAATGCCAATTTCGTTAAAAGATAAACGTTTATTTTTTATTTATAATTAGATAGTAGCATTACTTTCAGTTTACTGCTATGTATTATATCGCGTAGTGATCTGATAATATGAATTTTTTTATTTGTAAATCTGGCTAACGATCGAACGTTTTTTTGTACAATCGAACATAACGATTATCGAGAGTTGCTTCTTTGCTTCCTCGAAGAAAAATGAAAACGCATGAAGCAAGAATTCTCTTGCATAATAAGGGATAAAAAATGGCATAATTAATATAGAATTAGTGAAAAATAATTTTATAGTTTCAATGTGAAGATGTTTTTTATTTTTATATTTTGCCTTATGAAAAATTATTTAGAAGAAATAAAAAATTACATTCTATGAAGATATTTTCAAAATGTTTTCATTTTTTACTTACAGAATGTTCTTAATTTATTTTTTTTTTAACAAAATGTATAATGCAATGCAAATTTATTAATAAATCATATATGTATTTAATGTAAATATTTTGGATTTAATTAGTTTATTTAAATATATTTAAAGCAATTTTTATATATTTTATTTTAAATTATTTAAAATATAATAAAAAAAGGAAGAAATTTCATATATTTAATATATAATAAATATTATATAATAATTATATAATTTTTATTACATATATATACATATATATATATATATATACGTTATATATTACGTTATATAAAAATATATAATAATAACGTAAGGTAATTTTGTTATATTTAATATATAATAACGTTATAATACCTTACGTTATTATTATATAATTTTCGTTATTTATTATATATATAAATTTTAACACTAATTATATATATATATATATATTTCAATATAAAAATGATAAATAACGAACGATAATTAAATAATTATGATAAAAAAGAAAAGCAAATGTAATTAAATTTAAAAAAATCTTAATAAATTTTAATTAGAAAAAATGAGATTTAAGATCTTTTTAAAATTTAAGATTTTTTTCTAAGATTTAGAAAAAAAAATTGTATTATTATTGAATTTAAAATTTAAAATTGACTTATTAATATTTTATTAATAATATATTTGCAACAATTTTTCTATAAATCGAAAAAAATTATAAAAATATTATAAAATTAAAAAGCATAACAATTGATTTTTTTTATAGATAGAATATTCTATATAAGATGCAAAATTTTTTTTTTAAATCACAGGATATTCTACATAAGAGAATATAGAAAAAAATTTATATTATTAAAGATATGCGACGAAAATTTTTTTATATAAAGTATTCTTCACCATAATTTTTTAATTATATGGAATAGAAAAAAAATTTGTAAATTTTATTAAATTCAATTTTATTATCTAATAAAAATTAATATAGTATTTTCACTTTTTTTATACATAAAAAACTTATTCCATTCATTTAAAATTTATTATTCGAAAATATTAACTTCTTTGAACCATTCAAATTTATATCTATATTGATTTTAGAGAAAATAGTTTATAATATTTTATTCAGAAATACTAATAATTTAATATTTACATTAATTATTATTTTCTATAAAAAATTTTAATAAAAAAAATAAATTATTTTTTTGTTATATTATAGATATTGTTATATTATAGATATTGTAAAATAATTATATATATAATATATATAGAATATAATACAATATAAAAAATATATATATAATATATAATATATATATATATATATATATATATTTTCTAAAATTTAAAATTTATTAAGAATTTTTTAAATTGAATTACATTTGCTTTTCTTTTTTATCATAATTATTTAATTATCTTTCATTATTATTATATAATTTTCGTTATTTATTATATATATAAATTTTAACATAAAACTATATATATATTTCAATGCAAAATAAAATTTTATTTTTTTAAATATTATTCTCAAATATTCTCAATATTTTTATTATTTTAATATTAAATACTCTATGCTTAAGAACAATTTATTAATGCTTAATAACAAATTAAATATTTATATAATTCAAATGAAAAAGAGAAAAATCAAAACTTTTAATTAAAATAACTAATTTGTAATATCTAAATATTTATTTTACATATAAATAATTATAATTAAAGTGATATTATAAAAATAAGTAGATATACGTATGAAAATTTCTATAATAATAATAAATTACAATATTAATTTTATCAAAAACCTTTTCATATATTTGATCAATATCATGTCATATATCTGATATCTTCATATCATATATTTCTCAATAATCGTAAAAATACGAAATTTGTTTTTTTTAGGAGTTTTAATATTAAACATCTTTAAATGTTATTGTATATATCTTCATTTTATTTTAAGAATTTTAAATATATAATACTTATTATTTATATACATAAAAACATTATTTTCTATGAAAACATTTTAAATAATTTCCAAGATGCAAAACAAACTCTTATAAAAGTATTATTTATAGTTCTATTCTTCAAACAATTTTTCATTGAATTAATGTATCTTTAGTATTCGTCACGCAGGAACGTACAGCATTTATATCTGCAATATTCCTTATGATATACATATACATATATGTATTTAGTTTGTTGCACTTGTCTATTTTTCTTTTTCTCCTCTCGTTTAACACTGGTGCGATTTTTCGTATTCCGCGAGTATTCCGTAGATGACTCTATGATCGTGAGAATTTTTAAAATAAAATAATAGACCGATATAAGTCACGCACAATATAAATACTTCTTTTGTTCTTTTTTAAAACACTCACCTTGTCTCACTTGTCTTTCTTTTTGCGATTTTTTTTTTCAGATCAAAATGGGACGGACGAAGAAATCGACGGTTAAAGAAACGTGCTCACTGATAGGATTATGAAGAGACAGGCACATTCACTGTCGATTATATAGAAATAGTCCCCACCATTGTAGACTCATCCCACCCTGGTTACAAGGATCCATCAAGACTCTTCTTATTGTTAGTTCGACCTTATACATAATTGGCTTAATAATTGGGGGTTACGATTTTTCTTGATTTTCACACATCTTTTCATCGCGTTCACGATTTGTTCGAGAAAAGAACGAGAAAAAGAGAATGAATATTTAAATTTATATTTAAAATATCTTTTTTTGTTACATTTGTGTTAATATTTTTTTTGTTATCTTATAGACAATGACTTGAAGTGGATTGTAAATAATTAGTATTCGTGTAACCCGGAAGCATGGGTACATAGTTTCTATAGATTTGAATGATGCTTGTTGAGTGGAAAAATCAATACAAGTAAGTAAGAAAAAATATAAATTTTAAATATTTAGGTAAGTAAATTTTAAGTTTTGACATTATATTACATTATATTAATATAAATTTTTTTATTAGTTAGATTTTATTGATTAGTTAGATTGAATTGATACATTTATATATACATATAGATATAAATTTTAAAATAATAAGTCTGTAATTTCATAGATTGCTACAAATTGCTAAATTATAATTTTCAATTCTTTTTCAAAATTTTTTTGTCTTTTTTTTTATATTTACTTACAAGTTTTCTGATAATTTGGATATGGTTAAATATGAAAATATGGAAATTCGAAAAATTATATATTAAATATATATATTATTGTTATATTTCATAAACAAACAAATAATTGTTTTTATTAATACAATTTATTTTTAGCAATATTTTCAATATTTTTTAAACATTCATATGTATTATATGAAAATTATATCTATAAATACATTGAATATATTAATCTAAAATTAAAAATGAATAAATAAAAGGATAAAGAGATATTAGAATCATTCAATCACATCTATATCGATTACACAATTTTTATAATTAGTGTAACAATTTAATATAGTATATAATCTTTCTATATCAAAATTTTAACCAAATTTTAATATAATATAAAATAGTATAAAATATAAAATATAAAATATAATATAAAATAGTAACTAATAGATAATTAACTATAATGGCTTAAATTGAAATGATGAATATTAAATGATATTATGGTTCATATACACATGAGATTATTAACTGATCTTGAGAATTATCTAAAAATGTATTTTTGCTTGTCTTGTATTTCATTTCATATTTCTTTTATGCTATTTTTTGTGAAATTGTTTCTTAAATAATATATTTCATTTTATATATATAATTTTGTTCATATGCAAAATTTGAAAAAAGATAAAAAACTTTAATTAAAAAACTTTAATTTTATTTAAATATTTAAGTACATACATATATATAATGTATGTTTTATATTTTATAATTAGATAATATAATTTGTTAATTAAAATTATTATTTGAAATATTATTTTTAAATCCTGAAAAATTTGAATGTCAATAAAAATAATATTATATTATTATTTTCTTATAGATTTTGTATTTGTATTATATTTATACTTGTTAGGAATATTTAAGACAGAAGTTATTATATTATTTAATATTATTAATTTAATAATATTCATAATTATTAAATTATTTGAATTAATAATTAATTATGTATATTTCATTTTTCATAATAAAAATTCTTTTTGATATTTTTTATATAATATATATATTTTTTATATAATTTTTTTTTATGTTTTTATATATGTATTTGTGAATAATTTCATTTTATCATGAAAAATCTAATAAATTTATATATAGTGTTTGAAAAATATATAAAATATATTAAATTAAATTAAAATAAGTGAATGTATAGGAAATATGTAATATTTAAATATAAATAGAGGAAAAAATATATGTTATATATATAAATTATATATGCATTTTTAATTAAATGATATATTGAATTTTTTTAGTTATTCTAGAATAACATTTTCATAAAACAAAACGTTTTTTATAATAAAATATTTACGGTGACGATTTTTTTTCTTTATTAATATAACAAAATAAAAATATTTTAAGTTGAAAATCATTTTAAATATTTGAAATATCATATTATAATTGTAATTTCTTAAAGTCTTAATGTACTTTCTATTTATGTAAATACTAATAAAAAATATTTATGGTTGAAGAAATCAGGCATTACATTTGTAGATAACGTAATAAATTAGAGATATTTGAGATCGATTTGAAAAAATGAAAGTCACAAGAGTAGAATAAATATTATATTAAATATTCTACATTATTTCGAATATTGAATAAAATAATTTTTTAATCTGGAAATGAAAAGATAATTTATTTTTCTAGAAATCTTATTTTAAAATTTATTTTTAAAACAAAGTATAAAAAACAAGTAGATTTTAAAATTTGTTTTTGTTTGATTATTTTTCTTTTTTGCCTAATTTAACATAACGACAATATAAAGAATAGAGAATACTTTCTTCAAAATATTCAGCATGATATAAAAATGCATTTATATATTTTATGCATGTATAGAAAGAAAACATTAACATTAAGTGATGATAAAGCCATTTTTCTGAATCATTAATGTAGTTCTCATTCTTCAGAACATTTACTGAATTTTATTAACAGTCCGTATATATCAAAACAAAATTTATTGCTTTTGTTATTATTATTATTATTATTATTATTATAAATATTTAATTCAGTGTGGAACGTCAACATTAACATGTATTGCGACAAATAGGAAGACAAATAGTCTTCCAAACACTATTGATTTATTATTGAAGAATTGAGAGATATTTCTGGAATTCAATATCGAACGAACATGTTTTTTAGATTGTCTGTATTTGTCACATTTGAATATTCCAACTTAATTAAACTTTTTAATTAAAATTAATAATTTTAAACTAATAATTGTAAATAAATAAAGATAAAGGGCGAATCCTTTCTTGCCTTCGTAATGTTACTATTTTTATTGCGATTTATAATTTTATTTCAATTTCAATTTAAATACTTTTTTTTATTGTTCAATTTAAAAATTTTTTTTTATAATGATCAAATAAATTGTAATTTTCTTTCATGTAAGAAAGAAAAATTAAAAATATTGACACGGTTTAATATAATAACTGCGAAATAATTAGAAGTAAAATTAAGTAGCATGAGAATCACTTTAAATGTTTTTATAGAATAAAATAAATAGATGTTAAAAATTAATTCAAATCATTAATTAAAAAGCTTTTAGTATAAATCATTAAATAAAAATGAGATTATTTAAAAACAATGATCAACATTATAAATTTAACTGATTTAAAATAATAGAAAAAAGCTATTAATAATAATAATCGAAGTTTGGGATATACGAATAATCGAAAATTGGGATATTTTAGTACTTTTGATCATAATTGAATAATGAAATGTATAGAAAAAATAAATTTAAAATACAAAATCTTAATTCATAAATTTTCAAAAAATATTCTAAAGTTGATTTAAAAAAAAATAATATTCCAAAATTTATATTCTAACTTATTTATAATCGTTTTATAAATATATTATAAACGATTGTGTGTATAATTTAGTTAAGTAAACGGCAAGAATAATATTTCTGCAGTTTCCAAGCTATTGGTTAGAAGTTGATAATAGACACTCGACAGAAAAAATGTATTTTCCCTACATTCCATCGCATTTATTTCTAAATAAATCTTCGCCTGTTCACGTAAATATCTCATATATATGCAAACGCTGCTTAGAAGCTTTCATTTTCACTCAGTCATCATATTATCTATGAAAAATACATGAAAAGTTGGTTTATGTTTCGCTTTTGTGTATAAATTTGAATTGGTTCGCAAAGATGTTGCAAAGGAGCTCAGTGGAAAACAGTGAAAAATTATGTAGGAAGTGATGAATAATAGATGATTTGGTTAATTGAAAATTTATAAATATTTATATAACATTCTTTTTTTATGCATGTTGATTTGAATTTTACTATTTTTTAGATTTAATTATTTTTTAAGCTTAATATCTTAATTGAAAATTAAGTATTAATTAATATATTAAAAAAAAGTATATTAAATATTTATATAATATTTATATTTAATATATTAAAAAAAAAGTAAAATATAAAAAATTTAATTTGAAAAAATATGAAATTATGATAAAATTTAATAATTTTTAATTTTTTCTAAGTGTTAAATTGGTTTTACTTGATTTTAATTTAATTATTTTTTTATTTATTTGAAATAGATATATTCTAAAAAAAAATATATATATATAAAATATATAAAATATTACGTATAATTGATTTAAATATAAAAAGATAATGTCTATAATGATAATTTAAGTAAAAATATCTTTATAAATTTTTTTTATCCTTTTTTTTCATAATAAATTTATATATAAATTATTTTATAAATTAAACATTTATAAATTACAATTTAGAAAAGAAAACAATATTTATGTTTTAAAAATTAAATATTTTTAAATTATATTATTATTATTAAATAATTTTATTTATAACAATATTTTTAATTTAATTTAATTTAATTAATTTTAATTATTTATTTTAATTATTTATTTTTTCTTTATTTTAATTTATTCTTATTATTTATAACTTTAATTCATTATTCATTTGATTGATAACATTTTTCTTCATATTATATAATATTTCATTATATATTAAAAATATTCACATTATATATCAAAATATATTAAAATTATAAAATCAATTGATTCCATTAATCAATTGATGTACATAAATTATATTATACAAACAAGAGATATGTATAATTTTTATGTGAATATAGTTATTATATAATGCTCCATAAAAAAATCATTTTTCCGCTTTAATCGGTGCTATATTTATTCTTTCTAAAATTTATAAAATTTATGTTTCACAGAATATTCTCAACATAGAATATTCTTTATATTTATATACTAGATTTAAATTTTTATCGTAATATTTATCAATTACTGTTTTTTGATTGCATAAATTAATATTCCTGCTAATTTTATAAAATAATTTTATTTTAAATATTCCTATTATATAATGAAGATTAAAAGATTCGTTTTAATTATCATCGCAGAAAATTCTTTATAACACATATTTTCTATAATAACACTAAATTTGATTTGAATTTTTATTGTTTTACATTAACATCTATCAATCATTTATGAAGTTTTTTAATTGCATAAATTAAAACTTATTAATTTTGCAAAATAGTTTTATTTTAAATATTCATATTGTATATCGAAAATCCATAGAAAATCAGAACTAAATTAATTTTAATTAATAATTAATTTTAAATTTTTAAATTAATATCTTGTTTTGTAAAAAAGCAATTTTCTTATATGGATAATTGATGAATTAAAAATATTGTAAATATTAAGATTAATAATAAGTAACTAAATAAATAAAACATAATAATTTAATAATAATTTAAAAGAAATAAATGATAGAAAATGATAGAAATATATAAATAATAATTTTTTTTAATTCATGGATAACGATAAAAAATAAAATTGATCAAAGCTTCAGATTCTAAAAAAAAATTCTAATTACGAAAATAAATCGTGGTATTAAACATTTATATTTATTTTCTTCATTTATATTTATATTTCTTTAATAATAAAAATTTTTTATCAGCGTATATTATATAAAATATCTAAAATGTTTAAAGAAATTTCAAAATTCAAAACGTGTTAAATATACGACCAATTAATTGCTATGTTCATAATTTACAAACATATTTACAATAAATTCATGACATAACACGTCATAAACTTTTACTGGCCACAGTAAATTCAATCATATGATTTTCATACACTTTTCCATTGCATAACGAATGAAAGACTTCGTATCGATGGTTATGTTTGCGGGAGATAAAAGGAAACCGATTAATGGAAAGGAAAAAGAAACAAAAAAAAAAAAAAAAAAAAAAAGAAAAAAAGAAGAAATTATAAATGTAAACGCACGCAATATGTTACATAACATAACGAACCAGATGTCCATAATTCCGCGAGCATCTCGTCATTTGCCCCTGGATGGGAATAAAATGGAAAAGGTCACTTTCGATCTGAATCGAGTAACATCCGAATTTCAAAAAGACTCGACGACACAACCTTTTGGTTTCTTTTTCACTGACTTTGAGAATGCTCCGCCTTGTTAACTTTCACTATTGTAATTATACTTGAAGATACTCGAAGTCAATGTCAGCTATTCTATGATGCAGCTTCTATCATAGATATAGTTAAATCCATTATGATTTGTTCATTTGTGGAAAATAAGAGGTTTGGATCGAATGAAATTCGAGATTAGAAACCTTGTTGAATTCTATAATGATTATAATGATAGAATTATAGAAATATTTGAAATGTTTATATGTTACAACGTTATTATAATGTTATAAAGAAATTTGAAAAAATTTAAGAATGTATTTATACAATTAAAATTTTGTTAAATGATATATTTATACTTTTTTTTAGAAATAAAGTATATTATGTTTATTTTTTCAAAAAATAATATTTGACATGTTTTTCATTTAAAATTTATTATTTTTTCTTTGATATGAAAAATATTAAATTATAGATCGTTAGTGTTAATGTAAGATGAAACATATTTAGTCTCTACTCGAGATGCCTTAAAACCTGATTTTTATAATTCGCGGAACTCGAATCCGGAACTTCGTGAAATTTTAAAATTCTTGAAACTCGAAACATTCAAAAATGCTTATTTTTTTCTTTTTTTAAGATATATTTTGATAAAAAAAAATATTAATAAAATTTAATCTTTTAATTTAAATTAAAAAAAATTAAAAAATCTTTTAAATTAAAATAAAATTAAGTTATATTGTCGTAATTATCTTTTTGATTTGCGAAAAATTAAATTTTTATTTTATATTTTTTCTATGAAACTATAGAGTAATTAAATGAAATTCAATTGGATTATTATTAGTTAAATAAAAATGAATTCATATTATAATAATATTTTCATAATTTGTTTATACAAGTTATTCTTTATTTGAATTTTGAGAGTTTCAAATTATAAAAATGATAAAAACAATCGAGAATTTGAAATTGTTTAAATTTTAAAAGATTTCAAGATTTAAAGATTTCCGAATTTCAGTAATTCATTCTTATGTCTTATTCCAAGTCAATTAATAAAAAATTAATAGCCTTTTCTGGATCTAGTATATTTTAAATTTTTAAATAGTATTAATTAGTTTTAAATTTTTGATTCTTTTTTAAATTATATTATTGAATATACATTTTAAAATTTATTATCTTTATATAAAATATGTTTAAAATTTTTTTAAGAATTTTTCAACTTTTTTCTGATACGTTAAATCGTTTATTATAGAAATCTATATACATTAATAAATAAATAAAATTTTTATTGTACTTATAATGATTTCCAATATATTACTATTATATAAATAAATATTAAATTCATTTAAACCAAACATTTCCTTTCATATTCATTCACATATTTTTACAATAAATGTTAATATTAATTTAAATATTAACATTGATATTAATATTAATATTAATATCATTTCGTATATTGATAAAATGATATTAATATTAATATTGATATCATTTCGTATATTGATAAAATTATAACAACAAATAATTATCATGAAAGAATAATTATCGAGTTAAAAGCTTAATTTGTTAGAATATAATAATGAACATTTTAGTCATTACAATCGTTCTAAGAATAGCTAATTTTATTGCTTTGCATTGTTTAACTATGGTTCATAATCTGACGTGACTGACAAGTACCTTGCGTTCAATGACTGCAAATCTGCATTTAAACTCTCTCTGACATCAGAATATTCTTTTTAAACGAAAGATTATATAGGTAATCGATTAAATGATCAAACCTGTTTTTCAATAATGACTTTTATTATGATGTGAGGAATGTTTTATAAAGTATATTGTAAAAACGATTAATTATTGAAATGAAATGCTTATTTTTCCAGTTCTAAACAAAACAAATATGATTAATGGAAAATGTATATTTATCTTCTATTAATCATGATTAACAGAATTTTATCCTTACGCATTCCGTTCTGTGAATGTTCATGTATTATTAAAATTTCTTCTCAAATTAAAAAAAATTATATGATTTTTATAATATTAAATTTCATCCTTTATTTAATTTATTATGATAATAATTATGAAATAATTATGAAATAAAACTTTTTTTATTTTTATTGATTATACAGAGCATTACATTTCAACTTTTATTAATTATAAAGTTTCATTTCTAGTATATTAAGAAACAATCCGTAATACTATCAAAAACAAATATGCAGAGCAAATCAATCTTGCATACTCTAATGTTTGAATATATAAATTATTGTATACATAATTCTTAATACTTTTTGAAGAGTTTCAAATGATTTTCTAATAATTTTCTAAAATAAGTCTTTAATAAAAATAATAATTTAACATTAATAATAATAAATTCGCAATTTTCATTATATCTTTATAAAATTACATTATAAACAACACGGTGATGAAATGAAATGATGTTTTAAATGAAAGTGAGCCATTCTACTATTTATTCGTTACTTGGTTCAAATTGAAGAAATAAACAAAATAGATAAATGGAAAATAAATGAAACAAATTTCACATAAGTTAAACGATACTTAAGCGAAATAACTATATGGATACAATTATCAAAGTTATTTCAAAGAAACGAATAAGATCATGTTTTAAAATATCTTTACTTTTATCAAAATATATAATTACTATTTAATTTTTTAAGAATTACGATATTATTAATTTTACTCTCAAAAGATTTGACTAGAAATTTGATTTTGTGATCAAATTATCAACAAGATTTCTAATTTATATTTTTTAAATTTTAGAATATATTCTTTCGAATGAAAGATCAATATGATTCAATTATTAATAGTAGTAATAGCAATTAGTATAATTTGTAAGAAAATGCATAGAAAAATGAATTTTCTACTGAAACTTGCAATAAACACTTTGATCCTAAAAAAAGAAATGTTGTAATCATGGATTGATGTAATGTTTTCATCACAAAATCGGTAATTCCAGAAACACCTATTCACGATACGTGTTCTTAATACTTGCTAAGAAAAACTTTCAATTTCGTGATTTGAAATCCATAAATTCATTTGGATTCATTCTGGAAAATTGCTATTCTTAAATTTAAATTTTAATTACTTCTTTTATTAATTAAAGACAGTGATGAAATAATTAAACATAGCATAATCTTTTCTTTAAGTTTTGAAAAAATTATATTTTTAACTGTTTTATTACACATTTAAACTTAATTAGATTAATTATTTTGACTAGAAATAAATCATTGATAAACTTGTATTAATATTTAAAATATTAAAAATAAAATAATTGAAATATTATTTAAATAATATATTATCTTATTTAGTTTAATGTTATTTTAAAATAAATATAACTTTTTTTAATTTTTATATTTATTAGAATATGTATTGATATTGTGTACTTGAACGAATTTGAATTATTCTTCTTATATATTACCAAAATTTTAATACAAATAGTAAAATTTATAAGTGATTGAATAAAAATATTCTAAGAGTTTATAGTAATAAGGAAGCAGTTCTAATATACATATGATTACATATTATATATAAAATATAATAATAAATTTTATTTTATTTCTTATATATTTTATCTTATTAAAAAATATATGAATTTATGTAAATATTCAACTTCGAATAATCATATAATAATATATTTTACAAAAATACTGCAACAAAAGTGCAGTTAATTTTAAATATACAGTTTAATGTATAGTTATTTAATGTATAATACAGTTAAATGTACAGTTTAAATATTAATAAAATAATTAATATTGGATATTAAAAAGAACTATACTATATATATATCTTTAAAAATCAATTTATAATTCATATTTATTATTATTATTATTATTATTATTATTATCATTATTATTATCATTATTATTATCATTATTATTATCATTATTATTATCATTATTATTATTATCATTATTATTATTATCATCATTATTATCATCATTAGTATCATCATTATTAAGAAATATTAATTATCATCATTATTAAGAATACTAGAATTTATAATTATAACATATTGAATATATGAATTGAAAAAAAACAATTTAACATTAGATGATTCAGATAAATACGAAGATTTCAATCATTATTTCTAAATATATTATCCATAGTAAGTAATTATAATAGACATTTATTAAGCAATAAAAAAGAAAAGAAGCTAATTCCAATACTTAAATTGTATTTTGTAATAAAATTTTAAATTATATTTAAAATATAATATTTATATTTATAATTTAATTAATAATTTATTTTGTTTCTCTTATTTTTAATTTATAAATTAAAAATAATTTATAAGAAAAAAAAAGATTTTATATTCAATATAAAAGTTTATTTTTATGAATATTTGTAGATTTTTGAGTTTATATTTGAAATAATGCTTTTTATTAGTATACTATATTTTTATTGGTTTTATCAATGAAAGTGAATTTCTCTTTCATTTAAATATTATTGTGAAATATTTTTTTTTCAAAATAACTCGGCAGATATTGTGATTTATAGAAGTTAAAAGTATTAATTTAAATTATATAACAGACAATCAATAAAAATTTATTGTTATATCTATTTTATTTTTTCAAGAATAAATTTTTTATTTATATGATGGAATTTTGATAGATATCATTTTTATATATGATCTATTCCTTTTTCTTTATTAAATAATATTAACTAATCTGTTGTATACATATAATATGTGACACAAAAATTTTTGGTCAATTGAATTTTCTTAAGTATAATAAAATAATATTTTCGAATTCGATCTTATATATTACATATATAATATTTAAAGCAATGCATTTAATTTTGTACAAATACAAAAGATCAAAACCGTTGAATTTTATATGTATATAAATATGTAATATTTAAGAAAAAATTAAAAAAATTAAATAATCAAATTTAAAAAATTAAAATCTATATATAATATATATGCATTTTATTTATTTATATAAACAAATAATAATATATTTTTTATCTTGATTTATTATCTTGACATGATTTTAATACATTCAAGTAATATTTTTAGAGGATTGATTGTTAAAACAAACATTAATATATGATAAAAAAATATTAATTGAAGATTATTTATTAACAGAAATTAAATATTATTATTACAGAAATTAAATAACGCATTAAATAAAAATACAATAAGATGGAGCATTCTCACTCTATTTTCTTTTTATTTTTTCCAATGTAAATTCAAATTGTTTATAAATTATTAAATAAACATCATCCGATATTTTCATATACTAACTTTTATATTTTTTTTGGAAGAATCGATTTTTTACATAATATATAATTTTATTCATTTATATATTCATTCATTTTTGAAAGTTAATTGCAATAACAAAATAGTATACTATTATCTTCTTAAATAAAAAAATTTGCAATATATTTCAAAAATTGATAATTCGGTGAAATATTTAAATACTTATGAAGTAGATAAATAATGTATTTCATATATTACAAATTCAGATTTCTTTATATATGAATTTTATTTATTGAAATTATTTATTGAAACTTTTCAAATACATATTATATTTCCGTGCATATCAAAATTGAAACTAAATAATGATTATGAATNATTATCTTAGACCAATTAATTTTTTCCCTCATTTTTGGCACACCTTGTATACATGAAATAACTCAGGATAGTGTCCTTCATAACATATTTAACTTTACTACCTGTCGTTTTCGAATTTTTATGTCTCACTTTCGACCTTGTTCCAACAAATAAAGATTCTAATATCTCAACAAAAATTTAGCATAAAATAGAAAAAAAAATTAATTGTGATTTTTTTTATATTATCTTCAAACTTAAGAAATTTATTAACGATAGAAAATCATAATTAGATTGAAAATGATGAAGAATAATTGGATTAAAGAATGAAGCAAGATAATAATATTATCGAAATGTGAGGTAATCTTCATTGTAAATAACTATCTTTTTAAAATTTCATCATTTTTAATTTCAATTCCATATTTAAAATAATATTATACGCTAAAATCATGTTTAGATTAGACAATTTTAACTCCTTTTTTAACTAATTAATTTATCTGAAGTTATTCATAAAAACTTATATACATAATATGAACTTATATACATAATACTTGTAATCAATTTGCTAAATGATTTGAAAGAAATAATTTTTCTTAAGAATGGATGAAAAACAACTATTAATTGATGAATGTTAAGATTATTTCATATTTTGAAATATTAATAACCTTTAACCGAAAAAATAATTTTAAAACATAAATAAATAAAAATATTTTGAAAATATAAAAACAAGAATTTAAAATATTTCTTGATGAAGTTCAATTATTCAATTGACAATAAATAATATATAAATCAATATATACAAATATTGATTTTAGTTTATTTATATGATCAATTAAATTATCGTCTTATTGAATTAATATTGTTAATAAAATTTTACAAATGACAATTAGTATAAAAGATTAATATACACCAATAAATTTCACAAATTATAAATAACCAAATCTTTTCATATAAAAATATTTAATTTTGAAGAAAAAGTTTATAATCTCATATAATCAGATCTTATAATTTTATATTTCAATTTCATGTGTTTGAAATTTAATTCATTGAAAAATGAAGCTACAAATAAAAGAATTTTATTCTATTTTTTTTACTTATTTTTTCACATAGAATCATTTCTAGTTAAAATTTACTTCAATTAAAACGAACAATTTTAAACAATCTTGATCCAATTTATTGATTTTGTCACTTAATAAAAATTGTACATAATCTTAAGACTATGCTTAAGATTATCCAACATGTTAAATTATTATTGAACCTGTTAAATTGTACAACATAATTTCTGAACAATAAGAATCGCCGAATAATTATCAGTAACGATCCTTGAATTTAATCAGATCGAATGACCGGTTTATTCGCTATAGAGAATGATAAACGAGCGGATCGAAGTTAAAAACAAGGTAAACAGCATCACGGGATCGTCTCAATTGTCACGGGTCGAATCGCAAGAGAAAGGACGCCTTAAAGTCTCGTGATATTACGAAATTTCATAAACCATTTATTTTTCGATTCTTCCATATTTAAATGTCGCCTGTACTTCATTTAGATTAAGTATCATAAACCAGTATAAATATTCTTTCGCACGCGAATTTTGGCACCATAAGATTTGTGTTATTTAATGGACGATCCTGATACGAATGGTTTGAAATATGGCAGAGAATGTTACAAAAATTGAAAATTTCGTGTCCATTTTCTGATAAAATATATAATTGAATTTATCTTTTAATTTTTTTAGTTTATAGTTATTAATAAGGAGAATTCTAAGGTGCAATTTTGTAATAGTAATATATCGAAGTTAAAACAAATTTAATTTTAATGATCGTCGCATAGTGAAATAAAGATAAGAAAAGAAAGAAAAAGAAAGTTTATATTTTTAATTATATTTAAATTAGAAATAATTTTTGCAATTGTTAAAGATATATTATATATTATTATTTTATGCATTTTATAGAAAATTATTGTACATTAAATAATTTTTATTTAATCTTTAAAAATAATAATAATTATTTATTATATAATTTATTAATTTAAATTATAATTATTAATTATATTATANAAATATATAAATAAAAATAATAATAAAATAATAATAAATAATATAAATAATATAAATAATAATAATAATAAAATAATAATAAAATTTTAAAAGAAAATAATTAATAAGAATTATAAAGAATGTTACTTAAGATATTGAGATATTTAAATATTTCTTCACTTGAGATTTTTGAATTTAAATAATTCATGTCCTCTTATAAAAAATATTTCGTTATTATTAAATATCTAAAGACGCAATAGTATAGACATTTCACTTACATTCACCATTTATTTAAGAAACGTCATGGATTATTGATTATCAATCGCAATTTTTAATTCATGATCTCATTTCTAAGAAGACCTTGAAGAAATTGAAGGCACTCATTTGTACATATTATATATATTAACAACATTGAATTTTTATAATTCAATTTCATTATTCAACTTTTATTAATTTTCAGATATGATATTATTTATAATAATACATATAAATTCTTAAATTTTTGACAAAATTTATCTATTGTTTTAAACATACAAATTAATTATTACAAGAGAGATTGATTAATTTTATTAAAATGTATTATACATTGTAATGTATTATACATTATACATTGTAACGTAAATTAAATTTAATGATTAAAACAACTAAAAGAAAGTATTGAATGATTATTAGTATTGAATAATTAACAAATTTTAACATATACATATATAAAAATTGGTTTGTTCTGAATTCGATTTTCAGAGATAAAATAACATACTTAAATATGTGGCAAATAATATGATTTATAATAAATTTTGAACAAAAAATTTTGAATGAATAAATTTATTCTAATCATTCTAATTTAAAATTAATTTTCAAATTATAAAAGTTCTATTCTGTTATTTATCTTTTTTCTTTGATAATTACTAGCTCTAATTTAATATACATACTGTTATACTTATATTAATATACATACTATTATAATTTTTCCAGAACGATTATTTAATAAAAATTATTTAATAATGATATTCATTAATAATTATATAAATATTAATATAAGAATAAATTTGCAGAAAAAAAAATATTACACATATTAAATATTAAATGGAGAAAGTGATTGACGAACGAAACAATTGAAAATGATAATTAAAGTATCATCATCATCATCATCATCATCATATAAGTAATATTTATTATAAAAGATGATTTAAAAATATTCATGACAGTAATTGATTCAATATTAATCATTTCTTTGGGACACGTTTTTTAAATTCCTTATTTCTATATAATAGAGAAAAGAATAGAAATTATAATTTTAAGAAAGTAAAAAATTAATTATACAATAAAATTTTTAATTATTTTATTCTATACATAATAATATAATATTTATATAATATTAATTAATACTATTTCTTAATTGTTAAAACTCAATTTATTATTATTATATTTTTACAATATGATGAATATGATTTTTTAAATAAGTATCAAATATATAAAAAAAAATGATTAATAATAAAATCATATTTTATTGATTATACTAGTTGTTACATGTATATATAGAAATATATTTAATTTTATTAAATATTAGTTAAGTATTATAATTTAAAGCTTATTATATTAAATTAAACTTAAAATATATATAAACTTAAAAGAAAACTATTTAGTTTTATTCAAATGAATATTAAAAACTTTTCTATTTTTATAAACATTTTACATCTTTGATAAACAGAGAATACATATCAGAGAATTGCGTATATTCTTTTAAAAATTTTTGGAAATTTTTATTCTGCTCATGTTATGTTATATATTATTTTTTTTATTCCAATTTTTTAGTCCAATATTTTTATATTAATATTTTTATATTTTTATATTAATATTCTATAATATTTGAATGATTTAACATTTGAATAGTAAAATGATACAAAAAAGATACAATTTGAGAAAATTATAAAGAAAAATAAACTTTAATATAAAAATCAATATTCCAAATATTAATAAATACATATATATATTATTGTAAATATTTAAATTTATTTATGGATTTCAAAATTTATAAAAATATCACAAATAGATAATATATAACATAAAATTTGTATGCATTCTTTTTTATTTTATATTATATTTATATTATTAAATAAAATATATTTATATTATTTTTTCTATTAAATTTATTTGTTAATTCATTATGTGATCTTTATATACAATAATCTTAAGTTAATTGATCATTCTACATCAAATGCATTTTCGTCTATTTTTCTTAGATGAAATATGCAGTCAAGTTGCGTATCTAAAACAATAAACATTGTTTCGAGACAATGGTGTAAATTATTATGCATCTCGATAGCACGATTTCACCTCGGTACACTAGTTACGAAAGTTCAAACTACGATTGTACTTACGTTTCCTTTTCACCAAGAAAGATTTCTTTAAAGCGAATAGTCTTTTATTGATTTTCCGATTATATTTGAAATCTTTGAATTTTTCATGTAATTCATTTTTATTATTATTTTGAAATTATATGAAAATAATTAAGATTAAGATTAAGATTAATAATGGATAATAATACAATAGTATTTGCAATATTGTATACTATTGTATTAAATTTTCTTTTTGGATTTTCATATTTTTATCAATTGAAGAAGTTTTTATCAATTGACTATATAAAATTATAGGAATTATAATGAATGACACATATTATTTTTAAAAATATTCGTACATAATTATGAAATAACAAAGCTATTTTTATTAAAATAAACTATATGTATAAAACATTATGTAATAATATGTTTATTTTTAATATATAAAATAATAATAAAACAACAATTAATGTTAGTTAATTTTCAGTAAAAATATTTTATTTATTTATAAAAGATTTGATTAATTCAAGCAAAAATTAATTATTCATATTTATACTATAAAAATTAATCCAGATGAAAAATTTAAGTTTATAATAAATTAATAATATTTATGATTTTATTTGAAATAATAATTTTTATTATAGCTTCATAATTACATTCATAAAGAAATTTTTAGTTCCAAGATTTTCTATTTTAATTTTCAATTTAATGATACTTTAAACTATTTTACTTTTACTTTAACTTTAATTTTACTTTTACTTTATTTTACTTTTTAAACTATTTTTTATTTACTTTCAATACTAATATTATTTGTGAAATAAATTGTTTGAAAATAAGGATTGTAATTAATAATAAATATTAAATAAATATTTATTAAATTAATAATAAATATTAAATAATAAATATATTAATAATAATAGTAATAACAGTAATAACTAATTGTAACTAATAATATTGTAATATAAAAATATATATGTATAATATGTATAATATGCATAATAATATGTATAAAATTGTAATATAACTATAAATGTTTCAAAAACATTTTTAAAGAAATTAATAATTGAACATATCAAAATTTATATAAACATATTAAAAATAATCTAGTTACATATAAATTATATGATAAAATATCAAATTTTAATTGCATTATGTAATATCTTTATCATAATCTTTTTAATTTTTTCCTCTTAATTTTCAATCTTATTTCTCTCTTAAGAAAAATAATTTCACATAATTGAAAAACAATATATATTATTCGTCGAATAATACAATATATATACTGTAGATACTCTTTTGCATTTTGTTAATTATGTCAGACCTTATTAAATCGTTCTTTGTTTCTGTTCTCTAATTATTTATGTTTCAAACATTCAAGAATATATTTCTCACAGAAACACAGTTACAAGAGAACTGCTGCGATTGTAAGGTGCGAGATGAAAGATGATAAGTCTTCCAAATTATCTATATCCATAATTTCTTGTACCAATTTTAAAAACATTTTTTAATAAGATAAAAAGATTTTATAATTTATAAATTTACAAATATTTTTATTTCGAATAAATATATTTTTTTCTTTGTTATTATTATCTTTTTTTTCATATTTGCAATCTATTAAAAAAAAAAAAAATAAGAAAATAAGCAAATATGTGTATATAAGAAAATAAGCAAATGTGTAATTAATTTTTTTATCGTATCATATGGCAATTGTGGAATTAGAACTTATTTAATCTTCGTTATTTTATATATAGTTATTTATTTCATATTTATCTCAATATAAAAATTATCTTTACTTTTAATAAACGATGCCCAATCTTGAAAGATTGTTTATCGTATAAATGACTAACAATAAGAAGAAATGACCGCATCCTTTTATAACCTGATCGATCCCTTCAAGATCGATCTAGTAATCGTTCAATCTTCTCATTCGCGCGTATAATGTTGCAACATCGTGTTAAATGCTATTTTGCAAGTCCATCCATCGTTGCAGTTTCGTCAGACATCTGCAGTTAATCGTGAATCAAGGATGCTCCACATTCCAGGATATTCTCCTTTTACGAATCTTCTGCTCGATTATCGAGGATGAACTGTGTAATAATGTATAATAATGAGTTATAGTAAAATATCATAATACTGACTCCCACATTAAATTCCCACATAGTTCGAGGAATCTTAATTATAGAAAAAAATAATCTTTATTTGACAGTATAGATATATTTTGATAATGAAACATTATTTATATTACATACATAGTTATTTGTTGAAGAAAAGATTTGTACTTTCTTGTTTCTTTTATATATCAAATATTTTATCTTTTATATATCAAATAGTCATGAGAGTATCTTCTCTAGGAATATTGCGAAAATTGTATCAAAATTTTATTAAATATAAAGATATTTATAAATAATATTGAGAAATGTAATTCGTAGACGAATCAATCAATATAAAAATTGAAAAAATATTCTCTTCATTGATATCAGCTGGTTATTAAAATTTTAATTTTTTGTTAATATTATAATATTATAATATATATATAATATTTGTTTTTTTTCTATAAATAAATAATAAATTATAAAAAAATTTGACATAAAAAAATTTTTTTAAATAATATTTTATGATATTTTCAACATATTAGTATAATTTTTAATTTGACGATAATAATTTTGATTTTGAATATTATAATAATATAAAAATTGTGAAATAATTAAAAATATAAACTTTTTACTATTTTAATTATTTATTACATTTAATAACTTAATTTAAATTTAAAAAATAATTTTTTTAAATTATAAATTAAATTTTTCAATTCATAATTATTAGAATAAATTGATAAGAAATTAATAATATTAATGATAATTTAATAATTATATTATTAATTAACAATTTCTTATGATATTTAATATATCATTCTATTTCATTTGAATCACTTGCAATCATTTCAAGAAAGTGAAATCATCTCTCGTTTAAAACTTGATTTACTTGATTACTTATTTTCCTTGAAAATATTTTATGAGCATTATTAATTTTGTATAAATAAAAAATGATGGATACTATTATAAGTTTCGAGTATTGAAAGTTAAAAGTTTTTAGTTAATTTTTAAAAAAATATTTTAATATGTCATATTACAAAACATTTATATTAAAAAATTCTATATGAATTTACATTACAAAAAAGATAATATTAAATATTATCATCTTACGTTAGTTATTTAAATTATATTATTGTCCTCGGAAAAATGGGACATTGTTGCAAATTATCATTTCTCAATTTTCTATTTCAAATAGAAAGATGTGAAAATTATTTTTGCATTTAAGGATAAAAAATAATTATATATATATATTAATATATATTAGAAATCAATGTCAAAATTGATGATGATGTTTACAATTTATATATATTATATAAAATATATTATATATATTATATAAAATTTCGGAGAATTTGAATTTTATAAAAAATAGATATTTATTAAAATACATTACAAATATATGTTTGTATTTGTAAATTTTTATCAAATATATTTTTATATTAGAAATATATATATCAAAAATAATGAAATCAAATCAAAAATAAAATGACTAATGTTTTAATTATGAAAATTTTTGTTATATATGTTATAAATGTTTATCAATGAAAATTACTTTTCCTATAATATTAAATTATAAATGTTATTTTTTTTATAAAAATGAATTACTTTCAAAATGCAAAATAATTTTTTGTATAGATTCTAATAATTAATATTTTATTTTTTTAACATATAGTCATTCATACAGATAAATTTTTTTAATATTTTATTAATATGTTTATGTTAATGTTAATTTTATTAAATAATTAATAAATATGTGATGGATTTTATGATTTTCTGTACACATGCAATATTTCATTTTCAAATAAAAATAAATACATTTAAAAAATATTAAATCGTTTAGAAAGGGATTAAAGTAGCCAAAGACGATCCCTGAGAAAGTAAGAAGTAACACGAGGTCAACGATCGTTATTTAATGATTGTCCCATTTGATGAGCCATATCTTTGACCTTGTTATTCGAAAGGTAGGAAAATGATTCTTAAATCAAGGATTTGTAATTTGATCGAGCTCATTAATGTTATTGATTCATAAAATACTTCTTAATTATTATATCATTACTTATGATTTATATGTGTATATGTAATTTGTAATAAAAAAGTAGTTACATATATAGGTATAATGAAGAGGATATGAAGTAGGAACTTGAATTTAATTTATTTCAAACAATTTATATGATATTGTACATATTTAATGCTTCGCATTCAAAACTTAATTTTAATTAAAAATATTATTTTATAATTTTAAATCTTTAATCAAAATTGTTTTAATTATTTTAATAATGAATGATACTTAAACAAACTTAATTAGTTTTAAATAAATTTATATAAATGAATTTGTCGAAAACATCAATGTTCTTTCTACAATTTGAAAATTTAAATAATTTTAAATACAATATTAATATTAAAAAAATTTCGATAATTTTTATTTGACATTTCTATAAATAAATTATAATAAAATAATCGCACGTGTTTGCATAAATCAAATGAAATAGATTTTAAATTAAGTAAAAACATGTAAAATTTATTCAAAAAGAAATAACATTCAAAAACCCTAATATATTTATGATAATTTAGCTTTTTTTTAGTATTTTAATTTAATGAAATAAGATAAAAAAATCAGGCATATAAATAAATTCAGACACTCGTAATTTCATGACCATATATATGTACCATATAAAAAAATTTTTTTTAGAGAATATTATACATATTATACATTATACAAAGTATCTCATAATTTTTTGTATTATAAAAAATGATTATTCAATAATTTTCTATAAAATTTTTAAATTATAAAAAGTATAATATAAGAAGTAATATAATAAGTTTATGAATTTAAAAAAATTCTTTTAAAAAAATTTCTTCAAAAAAGTTTCTTCGATATCATTGAAACTATTTTAATTTAATTTCTTAATGTAATTATTAGTAAGTTTATATATATATATATTAATAGAAACATTCTGTTTAATTATTTGTATTACAAAATAAGAAATTATTATTTTATTAGATGATACTGAATTTATTTTCTTTTTACTTTGATTATTAACATGATTATTATCTTATTTATTTGTTGATTATTTCATTTTTATGCATGGAATTTAAAACATTTGTTGTAATTCAAATTATAATATAATTCATCTTTACCACAATTGTTTTATTTCTCTAACAATCCCAATAATTCAAATTTATTGATTGTTTGTTTTAATCTATATAGCAAACAATATTATTTCTTTAATATAAATATAATTTCATTATATATAGAATATTAATATATCTTTAATATATTTTTATAAAATTCTTATCTATATATATATATATATATATATATATATTCTTATCTATTTTATAAAAATATTTTCTTTTAAATCTTCCTATAGATTTTCTAGTATATATATGAATCTATATAAAAATTTATTTGAGAAACTATTAAGAAACTTGTTTATTATACAAATGCTTAATTGTAGATACGTATAATAGATAATAATTAAAACTTGTAATAATATATATAAGATTTTTTATTTGTTAAAATAAAAGAAAAAAAATTTATATGCGATAAATGAAAAAATTAAAATGAAAAAAATAAAATAAAAAATATGAGATTAAGTTGAAAATGTTTTTTAAAAAATTTTCTTCAATATTAATGAAAATTTAAAAAAAAAAATAAAATTTAAGAAAAAAATATTTTTTATATCATTTATAAATAAAAATAAAATAAAATAAAATATAATATTTAAATAATATATATTAATTAAATAATATATTATAGCAAATTATAAATAATTTTTATATTATTATTTATATAATAGAAATTATTGAGTTTTACACATTGAATTTTAAGCAGGAACTGTAATGGACTAACGGAAGCAGGAATTAGGAAAAATTAATGATTAATAATCATATTTGATAATCATATATATTTATTTTTACATTATATTTTACATATTTATATTTTACATATTTTTATATATATTTTACATTATATTTATACAAGATGTCCATTAATAATTATCATGTGTTAAGTGCTATTAGATTGATTCTACAAAAAAAGATGTGAAAAATTTTTTTGGTCAAAATTTTGAAAATTATTTTATTTATTTATTTATTTATATTTTTTGAATGAATTTTTTTGTTTAATAAAAAATTGAAGAAAAATAAATTTACAAGTAAGTATTCAGTTTCAAATAATTTTGAAATAATTGGTAATTATAAAAAAGATTTTATTGAAATAGACAAGTTTTGGTATTCTTTTATTTATATTCTTTACAGATAATATTTAAAATTTCCAATTTCTATAAATTTAAATTTTCAAATTCAAATATTTAATTTTCAATTTCCAATTTATAATTCGTTAATTAAATTTTTTATTTCGAGCCATAAAAATTTTTATCATAAAATCATAAATTTTAATTAAAAATTATTTCTATTCAAATAAATATTTCAAAAAGAAAATGAATAAATCAAATTTTATAAATTGACAAATTATGCAAAATATAATTGTACTTTGATAAATATATTAAATTCAAATTTATTTCTTATGTTACACGTGTTTTATATCTTGAATATCATATCTACTTTTTTTATACATATGTATATTAAGTTTTTATAGCTTACGATCATTTTGTTTATAAAATATGCATGAAATTACTGAAAAGCGTAAATTCCTAATTAGTATTTAACTTATATAAATATTATCTTGAATATATATCTAATTAAAAGAATATAATAAATGATAATAAACACATATGTAAATTTTATATAACATTGAAACATTGATAGTTACATAAATATTAAAAATGGATACAAAACTGAAGGAAGTAGAATGTTAATGTCAAGGTTGTTCTGTTCATTGTCGATGTAAGAAATGCCATTGTCAAGGAAGACTGCTTATTATTCTATCGATCTTTAGATTAACAGTTATGAGGATTCCACGATCAATTATTAATGCATTCACTGATATCCTGGTTTGTAATATTGCATAAACTCTTTAATATGGTAGTAATATGATAGTAATGAATATAATAATAAATATTATATTCATATTCATTATATTCATATATAAATATATAATAACAATAAAAATTAAAAGCTAATTAAAACTTATATTAAAAACATATTTAATATTAATATTAATTAATTATATTATTAATATAATTAATATAATATTGATTTATATTTTCGTTCTTAGAAATAATAAAAGATTATAAAATAATAATATTATAATAATACAATATGAATTAAACATAATAAAAATATTTCAAAATTCATAAGAAAATGAAATTTCATTGTTTTGCTCATAATATTCTATGTGTATGTGTCTTAAAAATAAAATTTTTTTATTTATTTTATTAATTTAATAAATAAATTTAATAAATATATATATATATATATATTATATTAAATATATATATTACAAATTTAATAAATATATATTTTACTTCTTAATATAATAATATTAGTAGAAACAATAATTGTGTATAAATTTGAATAAATAAATTAAAAATAAATTATTATCTGATCGATTAAATTATATTTTCAATATTTTAAAATTCTAAAAAATATTTTAATTTTGAAACATAGCTTTTATTAAAGTTTTTATTTCTATATAAAATGAATATCCTGTTATTTCATTAATTTTTTGATTGCTTATCTTGTTACATGTAAACGGAATTTCCTATACTTTTAAACGATTCATTCAACAGTATTTAATAACTGTAATGGACTAACGGATAGGTAAGTCATGCGTGATTGTATAATGGTTCGTTTGTTTCTTATTCAATGATTCATTAAGTTCCCGTTGCATTGAGAGAAATAAAAAAAATGTTATTGTTTTTTTACGTGCGTGTCGATTACGAAGTATTTGTGAAAACGAGAATCCGTTAATCAATTATGATTAATTACGTGCTATATCAGAGAAAAAAATCTTTTTCAATTGTTGTTTTTCATTAAAAAATTTTTTGATAAACATTTATTTAAATAAAATAATTATACCTATAGAAATTTTTATTATATTAATCTTACAATTTTTTTTCATTTTTATGTAATTATTTGAAACAAAAATTTTGAATATTTAAATAACAATTTATCTATTATATTTTTTGTTTTCAAATAATATAGAACTAATTGCTAAAAATTATATACAATAATATAATATAGAAATTAAAAAATAATAGCTTTGAGAAATAATACTTAAAAAATTTGTTGATTTATTTTTATAACATAATTTATTTATAATAATTTATAATAATTTATAATAATTAAAAATATAAAATTTTTGTCGTTATTACAAATAAAAAATAATTAAGTTTAATATTTATATTTATAATTTTATCAATTTTACTATGTTTATAATAATTATTAACATTTAAACAATTTTTAAACAATTATTACTATTTTTAATGATATTATTAATGTTTTTGTTTTGTTTTTATTCTCATATTATTATTGTATTCATAATTATATTACTTCTGTTACTTTAACATCGTTAATAATATCTCACTTATTCTTTTTTTGTTATTATTGTATTACATAACTTGTTATGAATGTTATTTAATTTCTTTATAATAACAGAAACTTTATTTTTGATATATTTTCCTTATATTTTTTTAAAATTATATTTACTATAAAATTAATATTTTACAATTTAAAGAAAATTATTTTAAATAAAATATTAATAACACAAAATTTTATATTCATTAAGTTCACTATGGATTTTATCCATTATTTTTAAAATAATAATGATACTAATATGAAATTAAAATAATAAATCAATATTTTTTAAAAAAATACTTTCATTCATCAAATTATTCATATCAAATCTATCTATCAAATTAATTAATCTATTTTTATATTTTAAAATTGGATCCTAAAAAAAGAAATAAGCTAAAAAAAAATAAATACATACACATTTTTTATAAATAATAGTTCAAGATGTCTGAAAATTAAATTAATTGAAAATGAATCTATAAGTTTAATTTATTTTGATAATAATTTTAATATTTTAACAATACGGAGAATTTTTAAATTTTAAATTTGTTTAATATAAATTATTATTCACATTCAAATTTGTTTCAATCTATTAATAATTAATAACAATAGAAAATTTATTCTTTATAGCATTTATTATTTGTATTATATATTATTAAAAAAAAAAAAAAACGAAAAATATGAATTGAATCAAGTTTAAATTATCAAAAACTCGATATAATTTATGAATACATTGAAATATAATAATTTAATAATAAATAAGCAATAAAATATAAATTTATAAATAGATTATTTAAACAAATATGCATTATTTGTTCAAATCAGATGGCGGTACAATAATATTATTATTATGGTAATTCTATGATAAACACGAATTCTATAATTAATCATTGTTTTTCGTTGATAACTTAACAAAATAGAAACGAAAAATTTCACAAAGTGAAAAGTTGGTTGGAAGCAACTTAAGAATCAATTAAGTCGATAAATTTTTATATCCTACATAAGAAAATTTTCTTGAAAATTTTTAAATATTTTAATAAATATAAAAAAAAAAATATATAATCTTGATACTAATATGAAATCTCATATATAGAAATAATGTAAGAAAATGTATCATTTAGATACATTTATCTTTTTAAAAAATTATTTTGTTATTTAAAAAAAAAATAAACACATATTTGCCAAAGAATTTTGTTTATTTGCACATCGCATATTTGCACATATGATAAATATTTAAAGAATCATTATAATAAAATTTATGACATTTATGACTTTTTTGTAAATAATTATCTATAAGTTTATTAAATAATATAATCAATATATCATGATATATCTCAATGTAAGAAAACTAGAATTATTATTTTAAAATTCTTTAATTCTTTAAATTAGAAAAATACATTTTTCAAAATAAAAGTAAAATTTCTTAAAATCTTGTTTTTATTTTATTCTCTTACACAAATGAATACTGTATAAATATTAAGTTAAAACCAAATTTATATAAATCAATTAATTCGTCAATTTGCTAAAAAATAAATTGATTAATTCTATATCGCCAACTTTTAAATTTTCATAATTTTAAATTTTATTTTATATCTATTTATTATTGCAATTTTTTCTTGATCTGAAATAAATCATCGAGATTATAAGAGATTTTATAAATAAAAATAGTCTATTGTTAGTCTATTGTTATTCCTTGCTAACATCGTGTTAACATTTCAATCAGCTTCAGTTTCTTAAATACTGTCAACTTTTCATAGAAATATGAGGAACGATGATTTGACGGTATCGTGACACAATATCTTTTCACGATAAATTCACCATGTATGTCAGCTATAAATCTCAAGTCACGATTGGTTCGTGTATACAGTAAATCAAACATGAAAAATCTTGTTCAGAGAAAATGACGAGATTTCTAACGTTTCTTCAAAATCACGACTCATTGTAATAAAATTAGAATAGTTAAACTTGAAGCTTATTTACTAATGTACCTGTAACATAACTTGAGATTAATTATAATCATTTCAAGTTTTCAATTTTTAATAAAATTTCGTAACTCGAATTAAAATTTTTGTTTGTAAAAGTTATTTGATTTTAATTTAAATAAAATGATTTCAACTATTTAATGAATAATAGAATGAAACGAAACATAAAAACAAAATTCTTTTTGTGATTTTTATGATTTTTTAATAAATGAAAAAAGGTGTTTATTATAATAATAATTATAAAAAAAAGTGTTTTTTATTATAATAATAATTGATATCTACTAAAAATGACTTAAAAATTATTTTCATTGATTTTATGAATTTTTGTTCAATAATTTACAATAATTAAAATATTTTGTTATTTGTTATTATTTTCAGAAAATAATATTTTTATTTAAAAAATTAAAGAATTTGAATTGTATTAAAATAAAACAAAAATCATTATTTCTTAATTTTATTTATTTATGTTATAAATATGATTTTACATATTTGTTTAAATATTTAAAAAATTTATTTATTTATTTATCTACATTAAATTTCTTAGTTTATATTTATATTTATTATTAGTTTATAGTTTATAATTTATATTTATTATTATTATCATATTATTTATTTAGATTAATGATAACTGATTATGATTTTTCTTAAAAAATTGATTAAGATAGAAGATAAGACATTTATATTTTATTTAATTTTATCTATTAAAAAGTTATTTCATTTCTCTTATGATATAGGAATTACTTATTGATATTGATATGATATATGTTGAAAAATTAAATTAAATTAATGTTTGAAATATATATTTAAAATACAAAAAGTTAAGAAATACTTTTATTCATTATATAAAAGTTAACAAATAATATTGCCAAATTAATGAAGTATCTGAGAGTATTTCTGTATTTGATATACAAAGCATTAATTTTTTTCTGCAATCGTTGTGTAATGTTTTTGATAAACACTGAAAATTGAAAAAAATAATTGTTGATATCATTTTTACATTTTTTTATAACAATTGTAGCCTATATTTTAAGTCATGAATCAATAACAATAAATACATTGTAATAATATATCGTTAATTATGTAATTTAACTTTCTTTAACTGCTCATTCACCTTATATTGGTTAATTTGATATTTACATTATCATAAAACAAAAAAGAAAAAAATAAAAGTGAAAACGAGAAGAAAATCAATGAATTAAATTATAAAAAAAAATTATGCTTTCTATATAAAGATATTTTGAAATATACTTTGTAAAAATATTTGCAATGAATGTTAAGATTATTTTAAATTGCTCATTCTAAAATAAAATCATGATTTTAAATTATAGAAAACAAATTTTTCTAAATGTTTTAAAAATTAAATTAAAAAAAAATTAATTTTTGAGAGATTACAAGAAATAAAATTTATTATATTATAATAACTTTTGTTAATTAAATTATTATTATTATAATAAATTTATGTTAATTAAATTTGAAAAATCATTATTTTTTCAATGATTATTTATAAGATTAAAAAAATTGATATTCATCATTTGTTCTATTGTATCAGAACAGAATATTGGAGAAAGGATCTTACTTTTATTTAAAAATGTTCATGAAAACATATACAATGAAATAAATTAAACTTGAATAATCATTAGAAACTTATTAAAATGTTCAAAAATTATTATTTCTCTTGGAATTAATATATTAAATGATATAATGAATCAAATATGTGGTAAAACTGCTAATTTTTTGGTATGTTATTATTTTATTAATATATAATATTTATTTCGTTTCTTTCTTTAAATGTTTAATATTTTATTGAAAAGAAATTAAAATAATATTTTTGCAATATAGTTATTTCTATGTATAGATATATCATTCATTTGCTATAATATTGATATAATAACTTAAAAATTATTTTGAATATTACTGCGTAAGGATTTCGTATCGAAATGTCAAATTAGAAATGCACAGTTGGCAAATATAAATAAAAAGAACAAATAATAATGATTTTATTAACTGCAACAATTCAAAAACTACAAATTTTGAATTGTATTATTGTTGCAGCAAATATGTATAATTTTTTTGTGATAAATAAGAAATTATGTATTTTATTGTATACTGTGCTGTTACAAAATTTAAAAAAATTTTAAAAATGAAATATAATTTTCATATTTTCTCTATATAAAAATGTAATGAAAAAGTACAAAATATATGAAAAAAATTTTATTTGTATTTTCATAATTTTGATATCAAAATACATATATTGATATTGATTTATTTATTATTTAAAAATTAAACAATATTTTAATTATTTTTATTATTAGTTGTTAATTAATAATTAAAAAAATAATCATAATTAATAAATAAATAAAAAAATAATTGAAATTTATTTCTTTAAAGGAAATTTTAAAAATATACAATTTTTTAAAAAAAATTTACTTTTATTTTTTAATATTGATCTATCTGATTTATGTTAAAAACATTTTACCAAAAAAAATAATTATAACTGTTATATATGTGAAAAAATTTGGAAGATTATAATTTTTAATATTATCATGTATAAAATTTAATGTAAAATAACATTTTAAATAATATTTGTATAGCGACTAATGCATTAGAAATATTTTAAGTATTTATAAATAAAATTAATAACAAAATTATGCTATTTATAATATTCGTAGCTATGAAAAAATTATTCTTACATTTTTTTTTGTAGAATTTTCTTTTATTATAAATGATAAAAATATGTAATCAGAGAGAGTTGAAAATATACAATTCTATTCTATTCTAGTTTTCACGAAAAAATTTCAACGAAAAAAATAGGTAAAAATAAATATAGTATATTTACCTCTTTAAATTAATATTCTAATATCTTTTTTTATTTTCAATTTCAACTATATCCTTCATTTCCTGTAATTTATTCTGTACATTAGATGTTCAAATTATATTAAAAAAACCTATCTACTTTTAATTTTGCTATTTTCTTAAGTATTAAAAAAAATAAATTTTATATTTCAGTCTTTTAAGATTTCAATTCATGCTTTTTTCTCGATAAAAATATATAACAAAGGAATTCATAATCGTTTATGTAAATAATGAGAGTTTAATGGCAACGTAACATATACAATGTAAATTACATCTATTTATCTTTCTTTTTTATAAGAATCTATTCTTTTTTCACTTTCTATGTCTCTTTTATCTCTCTCTCACTCTCTTTTTCACTCTCTTTTTTTTCTAGGTACATATACAATGTACATTACACAATCGTTACAAAAAAGCAATATGTTTTTCTTCTTTTTCGTTTTAGTTTTTTTCTTTCATTTAATACATTTGTATTTGACTTAGCTTCTTTCTATCGACATTGTTTTACAAGATTTTTACATGTTTTTATTATTTTTTTTTTCTTTTCTACACATTGTCGATGCAATTTATTTTTTTTCTTTCGAAATTCTATATCAATTCAAATATATATTGCACTATCGTATCAATGCGCCCTGTCTTTTCAAATAAACATTAAAGAGGCTATTCTGTATCATGCGTCCAAAAATCGAATATCTTTTCAATAATTCTATTTCTTCTTAAAATTATATTTGTATATCAATCTGACATTATAGAAAATTTAGAATTTAAGAACTTAAATGGTTATAAATTTTATGTGTAATTTATCATAATGATTATCTATAGTTATATTTTTTTATTCATTTTCTATTTTTTTTTCCACCAGAAAATATTATTTATTATATATACTTTAGAGTGCAATTTGATTATACTTTACATAGTATTATACATTTAATGAATGTTTCATTTCTCTGTTCTAATGCCATATAATATATATATATATTTTCTTGTAGATAAATATATTAAATAAATTATATAATATATATTGCAAAATTTTTGTTTTAATAAATATGTTAAAAAAAGAAAAAAAAATAGAATTTTTCAGAATTTTTTTCAACTTAAAAAAAATTCTTAGAATTTTTGACTTGAGTTATAGAACAGCCTTTTTAAGTTACATTAGATTTTGAAACTTTTTAATCCTTGAATTAAATTTTTTTCAACTTATCCATCTTTTTCCATCTAAAATCATCCATCTAAAAATCTATTTTATTTTCAAATGTATAAAATATTTATTAGTTGTTAATTAATAAGAAAATAAAAAAATAATATATATAAAGAGAAACTGAATTAAAAGTATAATATGCATAAAAGAAACAGTTCTACTTAATTAGTTTAATTGATTTATAAGAAATAGTTACTATAAGAAAAAATTAAAATCAAATAAACACAATAACTGATATACATAAATTTAAAATATAGAATTATACACATTTTACTATTAGACCTTATATAATATACAAGGAATTTATTATGAACAAATATAAAATTTCAATTTCTTAATTTGGAATTTTGCTTAAAATGTACAATTTAACATTTACAATTTCTTTAATTCTATTTATCTGCAAATAATTTATATGAAATATCTTTTCTATGTAGTATGTTTGATGTATACAAAGTAACTTTGATGATACCAGATTTATTATTTTTCTTAATAGACCCTCATTTTTGTACTTCAACAAATCTTAAATTACACTCTAATAGTGATTTGCTAATCTATTAAAATTTTCTTTTGGCCTATAAACGTTACTAATATTATCTTTTAATTTCAAAATATAAAGTTCACTTATAATTACTTTAAAAATAAAGGCCTATTAAAGAAATTCTTGAGAATTAATCTAATTTAAAATTTTTAAATCTTATTTTAATCTAATTTTAAAAGAATACAATAATCTTCTTCGATTTTTATTATGTTTTCTTGGTTTTCGTTTTTTTTTTTTTTTTTTTTTTTTTAACATAGACAGGGTCGCTTTTACGACGGTATGAACGCAGCTATGCAAATATTATGCGTTAACAATTCATAAAAAGTTCCTCGCAGATCGCAATAAGCAGTTACAATAGGAAATATGTTTTATTATACACAGTGGACAGACTAGACCAAGTTTAGATGTCTTGTCGTGATAATTGTTCTTAAATTTATACTTCGGCTCTCGATTATTTAATTCGAGCTGTTTTTTTCAAAGCTACTATGATTATAGTATTATATATATTTATCTTTTTCTCTTTTTTTGTTTTTTTTTAATTTAAGAAAAAGATTAATAACAATTGTATTTCAAGGCTCTTTTATAGTTGTTATTTGTTAAGAATTAATGACAGTAAAAAACTATAAAATACGGTCGTGCTTTCGATACAGTCTCCACCATTATCTCCACAGTACAATTTCGTATATTATCGCAATTATATATTAAACGATAGTGCTGTTTTCTTTAGAACCTATTACAAATATATGATAAATTTTATACAACGTATTATAAATAAGTATAATGAAGTATTACGATACAAATTCGATAAAGTGACATATCAATATGAATTGATGATTCTATATTTCAATAATATTTTTTCTTCTTCTTTTCTTTCTTTCTTTTTTTTTTTTGTTTCTTTTCGCTTTATTTTTTTATTTTAACATTTTATAAATATAACATTTGAATATTGTTATATGATTGAAACGCGAAATAAAATATTTGGATATAAATCGAACCAAAGGAATGTGTTAACTGAATCTGAATTATGAGATTAATAAAGATATTTTTAAAAAATACATATCATATTAACGATAGTCAAACGTTAATAAAATAACTCGCTCTTTGCCTAATGTATTTTTTAATCACTTTTTCATGTATGTGCCTAATAAGCTTACATGATAAGTTTCGAATGCAAAACTTCCATCAAAAACCCAGTATCTTTGGCTACTTTGGGTATGTTTATTTAAATAATTATAATATAGTAATATTGTATATAGCTTGAATTACAGTTCAGGATGAATTTGGAACGTATAGCATCCATTTACATCATGTGCTGCCCATTTGGTGGAGCATATTGAGGTTGTTGGCTTACCGGAGGTCCTGTTGGTCCTGATGGACCATATGGTCCTGGCATGGGACCAGTTTGAGATGGATATCTATTGTATATTATTAAATAGTTCTTCATTGAGCTTTCTTTTTTTACAGTTTTTATTAACCCCTTAAGTGACCAATTTATGACAATTAGTTTGTCATATTTATATTTCAATGAAGAATTAATAAAAAAATTAGAAATAAAATTTAAAATTGTAAAAATTGAAACATTAGATATTCTTAGTATTAAAATATCCAATTTAATATAATTAAATTATTATATTGTAATTATATTATAATATAATTTTAAATTCATTTTTTTTATTTTTTCTAATAATAAATTAATATTTCTTATTATTGTTGCTTTTATTCCAAAATTAACTTAATTATTGAAAATAAAATAAAACAAACATGTTTTGGTTGATTTTTTTAATATTGATCGCGCAAGAGGTTATGTTACATCTTATTTATTAAATTTTTTAATCATCATTTATATATTTAATTATANAAAGACTTGTTTATTTTTTTATATTAAATGATATTTTTTCGAAAATTTTATCAGAAAAAAAAATAATTTAAAGATTAATATTATATACTTACTACTATATATATGAAATAAACATAAAAAATTTTTATATTCATATTATTCATATATTAATACATACCCTTGATGAGAATAAGGAAGATTGCTTTGTTCCGGTACTGGCTGACTTTGAGGATGTCCAGGAGGGGGTTGATGTGGACCTGATTGCATATGAAAATGTTGCGGTAATGTTATATTTGGCATACTTGCAGATCCCATATAATCACTAGTTGGAATAGTGGCATTATATGGTCCAGATGGACCACTTCCAACAGGAAAAGAAGTTTGATGAGGTGCAGGTACTCCATTAAATATCTATAAATTCAAAACATTTTCTATTAAATTATGTAAAAAAATTAAATTTATTAAGAAATTTAATATTCAATTTAAATATTCTTACATGTGGAGGTGGTGGTCCCTGATTTTGAAATTGATAAGGATTTATGTGAGGAGGCATTTTAGGTAAAGTATAATTTGATGGTGTAGGTGGTGGAGGTTCTCGCATCAGTGTATGATATAAATTAAGAGCATCTACTAAATCAGAACTCAACTGAGTCAACTGTGCATGCCTCCTATCCACTTTTTCTAAAGCTGCATCTATCAATGGTCCCATTGCAGTAACTTGTTCTATAAAATATCATTTAAATAATTTCATTATATATTTATTAAAAGTACAAAATATTATATGAAACAGTAAATATGTTACCTTCTAAATCAAGCATTTCTTGAGTATCTGAAGTATCGCATTGAGGATCAGCTTCATGTAACAAATGTAAAAGCCTGTCCATTTTTCTTTCATCTATTTCAACTTCAACCACTTCTGGTTCTCTTTTTACTGTTTTCACTTCTACTTCTTCAGCAAATTGAACCATTTTTTTGTTATTGTGTTCTAATTCTATATGTAAATTCAATGTAAATGTATTAATCTTTGAAGAATGTATGAATAGTTTAATACATTTCATATCTTACTTGTGAATTGTTCAGGCTCTACAGATAAATCTGCAGTAACAAAATTAGAAGGAAACAGTCCTTCTCCGTTTTGATTATTACCTTTCCACCAGTTCGGATCTGAATCGTCCAAAATGTTAACTAAAATTCAGTTAATAACAATAACTTCAATAATATATGATATATTTATTATATTTTTATTTTTTTCATTATTATATTTTTATTGTAATATATACTAATTTGTAATGTTTTGTTATAATTAAAATAATATAATTGTATAAAAATAAATTTTAAAAGAATCAAAGTCATACTTATTTCTCCTGCAAAAAATGTTAATTCATTATCTTCTGCTGCTTCAAAATCATATAGAGCACGGACCTTCCTGCCTTCTGTATTGCTCGAAGTACCAAGTGCAGAACTTACATTAGGATATAAATTGGTGTATTTAGATGGTGAACTATGCGAAGAAGATGCTTGACTATGAGCTTTACTTTCTTTAAGTGAAAGTTCTATGGCTAGAAAGAAAAATAATTCATTTAATTTCATAAATGAGGATATGTGAATAAAAGATTTGAAGATACCTTTTGCAATATCTTCCTCTTCTTGTGAATTTGTCACTACATTTGGATCTTTACTTAGTACAGTTGTACGTTTAGGCTATAAATTCAAAATGGATTTATTAAATATAATATATATATATAATTTTATTTTATATTTTTTAACAAAAAAATAATTTATACAAAATAATATAATAGTCTACATAAGTATTTCCATAACTCAGTGGAATAATTTATTCACTTGATGAATGATTACAAGAAAAACACAACAGGACGTCAATAAGTGATAGTCTTATCTTGCTACTATTTAAATAAAAGAATATGTGCAACCATATATGTTTTGCAATAAATAAGAATCTTATATTGAATTTGTAAGAAATTCTCTAAGAAAACTTACTGTATCAGATGTAGAAGTGAAATCATGACCTTCATTTTTAAGTTTATTATATAAACTTGGAATTAAATTAAGCTGAGGATCAGTTTTGAAATCATTTTCAGCCCATTTTTTTAAAAGCTCTTTCATTTTCTCAGCAATCTTTGGCTCAGAATGGTTAACAAGTTTTCTCAGATCATTTTCAAAGTCTCTTGAAGCAATTTCTAAGTGAAATGTTTTTCCACAATTGATGACACAAACATCTAATAACTAAATTCATATTTATAAATAATAAATACTAATTATAACAATTTAAAATTATATGTATTTTAAAAAATATACTAACTGTCAAAGCTTGCATAACAATATGTGGATCTGGAGAATATAATCTTTTAACAATTGATCGTAAACAATCCTTTGCATTTTGAGTAGAAGTACCAACTTTGTCACAAATATCCAACATTTTCCCCCATTCTATAGATATATTCTTCTCACTGGTTGCCTTTTCTATTATAAGAAAGATTATAATTAAAACATATTGTAATTAAATTCTTCAATCTTAATATATTATTATATTATCAAAATATATTATTAAAATTTTTATTTATAATGAAATATTATATAATATCAATATAAAAATATTAGCCTTATTAGTCTTTATTAGAATAATAAAGAATATTTTTATTCTTATAATTCAAGTCCTTTATCAAAATATTAATTGATATTTTAAGACAATAATATATATTTGCTTTAATTCCAATTAATATTCAAGTTATATATCTGTAATAGTTTTTTTTTTATTCAATATAATTTAAAATAAATAATAACATATTAATAAATTTAACATAGCAATATCATTAAATATTAATTTCATGTATATTAACATATCATTTAATGAGTATAAACATTAGATTTAGATTATTTACATTAAGAATTTTTCAATATTGCAAATAAAACAAAAATTTTGCTTTATGCATATTTAAATTAAAAAAAAAAGCAAACAACAGCTTGAGAATTTTCATATTTTGGAAGACTAATATTTTTCAAAACACATTATACTTTTAGAGTAAAAATATATTTTCATAAACATAATGCAAATAATCAGTCGAAATGATACAAAAACAAGGCTAAAATAATTCGCAAAATCTAATGTCTTAATTGGAGGTCAAATGTCAACAACCGCTTAATATATCCATCAAACATGGAATTTCGATGTTATGTAAAAAAACCAGAAAGGATCAAACATAGAGAAACAATGGATGCGAATTGTATAGGATAAAAGATTTTTTCCTGGAGTTAGAATATCACGATACAAAGCAGTCATATTATAAGTGAATTAAGGCTAAGGAGAACTCTGTTACTTACCAACATCAGCGTCGAAAGGAGAGGAAGTCTGGAAAAGACCCATTTTCTTCGTAGATTCTTTGATTGATGTGTGTTCGAAAGTTACATCAGTTACGCGCTGTCACGGAATCACGTTATGTTTTTCTTTACGCATCCAGCTGATATTTACTTATAAACACGATATGAATGACTTATAACATTCTAATCTACCATCGAGGGACATCTTTCTTTCGATCTGCCAAAAAACCTCGATACTATCGAAACATCTCGAGCGTAATGTCAAAGAAGAGCGATTCGCGTATTGAAATATATAATTAATTAATATTAATTGATGTTAATAATAATTAAATTCAGTATGCGAATATTAAAAATTCAAATAAACGATACATACTTTGAAAGATTAAATACACATAACGTTTAGAGTTACTGGTAATTTACGCAATTCGTGTCTTTTCGAAGAAGACATTGAAATGAACATCGATAATCGATACATCGTACATTACATTCTACTATCGCCATCTGGAAATAATTCTTAACATTATTTTATAAGAATATAATTTATCTATTGATGATAAAAGAAATATAATTACATTTATACAAATATATAATATTTGAAATTTTATTTTAGGAAATCAACTATTACTTAAATAGTACATACCGGATATAGTATATATATCTTACGTATTTTTGTACATAAAGTTTAAAGGAAATTTACCTTCTTATCATTTTCGTGTCACATGTGATTTTATTTATATGTGATATTATTGATTTATAAAATAAGATAATAGTAGAGTAAAATTTTTAAAAAAATTTTAATTAAATGTTATAATAATTAATTATTTTTAACATAAAAATTATAATTATGATCGATCTACAAAATTTAATTTACAAACAAGAAATAGAATAGATCTCATTACGTATTATATCATATTACATGTATATGATATGTGTATATGATATATATATTAAATGATTTATACATAATGTAAAAGCAACAAATTGCGATTAATCTAAAAGATTCATCTATGAAAATTTATTGTATTCTATTTTAGATAATTTTTATAATAAATTCTTTTATTTTTTTTTCAATTTTTTTTTTAATTTAATTTTTGTTTTAAATTCTTTTATAATGTTTCAATATTTTTAATTTAAGTACATTTTTTGTTGATTTTCTTTCGTTTTATATTATATATGATTAATTTTTATATTTAATTAATTTTTATTTAAATCAATCTTATGTTTTAGTTTTTTTAATTTAATAATTTGTTTTCCAATTAAATCATTTTTATACTATATTAATTATAATAATATAATCTTATTATTAATAAGATTACAATTTATTAATAATATAATAAGATTATTAATAATAATAATAATATATTAATAATAATGTAATTAAGATTATTAATAATGTAATTTTATTTTTAATCAAGATATCTTTGAAAAATTTCCATATGTAGAAATCTACAATTAAAATATAATATTTTGTGCAGTTAAGTTCAATTTTTGCGCAGTTAAAATGAACAGGAAATCACTCCAATCAGCCAATTAAAAGTTATTAAGATCTAACAGCAAGATGAATCAATATCATTTATAGTTGAAAATCGTAGTCGTAGATCGTGTTTCATATAGATAATTATATAAAATTTTTATTAATAGAGTTATATTATGGTTATTTAATTATAGATTATTAAACCTTGATTTAATTAATATATATTTGTTTAATTATTATTATACCAAAATTAAACATTTTTGTGACAAATTATTATTTGATTGTAACTTTGAAAGTGAAATGACTTTAAAAGTATTTATTATTATTTATTATTATATTATTTTAACATAATAAGAAATAATTCGACAACTTTTATACAAATAGTAAGATTTTATTTATTTTAGTAGAAACGTAGTTGTAATTGTAAATTTCTTCTTTTTATTTATCATAATAAAGTAGCTAAATTATTATAATCAATTATTATAATCAATCATTTGTATATATTTATTATATGTATATTCTCATATATATTTTTTTTAATTGTACTTATTCATATGTTCAACTTGTATTTGTTTTAATTTTATATTTTTATTTTCAAAGCTCTAAAAAATATTTTATAATTCAAGTTTTTTAAGAAATTAACGATTCATATTCGATATGATTTGTTGATTTCGAATTATTGAATATCCTCCCTCTTTTTTAATTTGTAAATCGATATATCGAAATTATTTCGCAATGTTGTTCGATTATTGAAAATGTGGTGTTTAAATATTTTATTTCATGTATATAATTAATCTATTGTATAATACTTATTCGATAATTATTTCTTTTCTTTTCATAACTATATATATTGAATTATTGAATATTATTATAATTGATAATTTCGATAATGATTTATTTTTTTTTATTCGTTTATTAATTATAACTAACTTAGATTATGAATAATGAAATAAATAAAATAAAATTTGAATTAGATTATTATTTTATTTTAATTACAGTTTAATCTTGTTGTATTTTATATATTTATTTTAAAGATTTTTTTGCACAAATAAATAATTGATTGCTGAATTATTTTAAGAGGAAAAAAAGATTTTCAATATGGACAAAAAATTTTCAATATTAATCTTTATAACTTTTTATAGCATTGATAATAATTTATGACAATGCAAATTTTTCGCATCTAATGATAAATCGCATGCATTTGATTTTGATTCAATTATTTAATATTATAAGATAAAAATTATAACTGATTATACACATAGAATTTTGCATAAGTACAATAAATGCTATTTATTATATTTATTGAGTAATATTCCATTTTCTGTATTTTATTTTATTATTATATTATTATGTTGAGGCTAAGTCTTCTATATATCGTACTTTTAAATATTAATAATCTTGCAAGTAAATTATCTAAAATTAAATTATTAATCTATTATAAATATATTTAGTATATAAATATATAAGTATGATATATAAATATATAAAAATATATAAATATTTAAGTATATTTAATATAAATATTTGTAAATATCAAATCTAATATTTAAATATATGAATATTTATATATAAATTAGAATGAAAATTTTAATTAGAAATGAATATTTATAATTAATAAATATATATGATAATAAATCATTTTTGATTGCATCTTTTCTTTCATGTTTTACAACAATTTAATTGCTTGATTTTGAAAATAGTATGAATAATTTTATTCTTTTTCTTTCAAAATATATTAATATATTATGTGTAAGAAAATATTTCATGATAAACAGATTTTAAAATCAAAGCTACCTGTTTTAAATACTTTTTTTATTCATTTCATTTTGTTAAAAAAATATGTTTAGATAAATAAGTTGCTTTAACGTATTTTCATTAATGATTAACTTTAAATCAATTATTTTATTGGATTATATTTTAATTATTTTTTAAATAGATGTATTTCATTTAATTAATGATTTTTTTTAATATCATTAAAATTAAAATTAAGATTTTAACAATTTATTATCTTGATAAAAAATAAAATATAAAATAAAGAAAATATATAGAATTTGAAATATGATGAAACTATATAAAAAAAATTCATTAGCCCATTAGATGCAAAATATTTATATAATTTATCTTTTTTATCAAGTTAAAGTTAAAATAAATAAATAATTATTTATTTTTATTCATCGATTTTTCGAATGCGATCATAAAGTGGATTTCGAAACGAACATTGTTATATAAAATATATTTTTTTATCGATGATTATTTCTCATTTAAAATTATGCTATATATGAATTATTTAACAATATTTTGATAATTTGATTTTTCTTCAGGAATATTTTTTAATGTTTCCTTTCATAGATATAAATTATCTTTTAATTGAAGAAAATAAATAAGAAAAAGAAAATATAGTTATGAAATAATATTTGATCTTTCTTTCTAAGATCAGAAACTAGAAAGAAACTAATTTTATTATTGAGTTTAATTCTATTATATAATCTTCAGGGATTCAATTTTGAATGGAAGCAATATTATTATTTTTTATTTCTATATTTTTATATTATATTTAATTTTTATATTAAATTTGTTAAAATGTTAAATAATAACAATGTTAAAAAAACATTACGTGCGAACTTAAATTATAACATACTAGATGGCATGAGAAATTCTTTTTTGAGATTGATATTTTAGAGTATATAATATAAAATTCTGTAAGATATTACGTCTACTTTATTTTTCATCTATGATGTCCTTTACGATTTATAACAATAAAACAAAACAAGAATTATGTTCAATTTAATAACTAAAATTGGTAAATGAAATTTAAAAATAATTTTTTAAATACATTCTTTCACATATTCTTTATATTATACATATATAAAATGGATATTATAATTATAATAATTTAATTGTTTTATTAATAATATATTTTGACTATATAAATAATAAATAAACATACTCATGAGACTATGAATTGAATTAATAAAGAATTGTGAATTAGATTAGTATTTTTTTAATAATATCAATTTGTGAGATTTTTTATAAAAATGAATTGAAATAGAATGCTAATTATATATATATATATATTATTGGTATATAATTATAAAAGTTATTATTTATGTACAATACAAAAATATCGATGATTTCATGAAAATTCGGAAAGAAAAAATAAAAAAAAATTTTTACTAAAATTATATGGAAGTGATAAGTAATTTTTATTTTTATTTTTTCGCCAATTTCAATTTTTATTTTTTATTATTGACATTTTTTTGTTTTTTATATATATTTTTCGTTTATTCTATTTTTAATATGAAAAATTTAGAAGAAAAAAAAATGAAACAAAATAAGAAATGATTTTATAAGAAGCTTTTAGTTTATTGTGGTTTCACAAACAATTTTTGCATTCATTCTAAACTTATAAATTTGAGAATAAACTACATCATATTATTTCTATAATTTATATATGCACTGACAGTCAGAGTGCGTTATCATGTTAACTCTATTAACTAATTTTGTTGAATATCACCTTGATATTATGTTATAATAACAATAATATCTTAATATTTATCTAAATTTTTATCTTTGTTTAAATACAAAAAATTAAGCAAATTTCATGTTTTTGTAAATAATATATTAATAAAATAATGCATGTTATAACTGATATAGTCAAATTAAATATTATTATTTTTTTAACATAAATGTTGCAATATATTATAGTCATTATACAATGTTATATTTGAATTTTGAAAGATTCTGGATATACATCCTTTTAATGTTTATTGCATGTACCGGTCGTGAAAGTCTCAATGATTTCACTATCAATATTCAAATGTTTAAATATTACTTTCACTTTTCAATATATATAAATTATGTATATTTAATATATACATTATGTATATTTAATATTAAATATAATATTAATTATTATATATATAATATAATATTAATTATGTATATTTAATATATAAAATATAATAAAAATTTGCATTTAGATTTTGTAGTTTTAATGAAACTTGTAAGTTACAAATACGATCGTATGTTATACAATGTATTATATATAATTAGACAATTCTCAAAATTTTTATAATCTTTTTCAATTTTTTATTTTGTTTATTATCTTATTTTATTATAAATTAATAATTTAAATTAAAGTCGTTATAACAAATAAAAACAAATAAAATTAATTCTTAATGGGATCATAGATTTTAATTCAATAGATTTGAATCAGATTATTTAATTTTATAAAGTATAATTAAATCAATATAATTCATTTTTTATAATTCAAAAGATCAAGCTTAAAAATTTGTCACAATTTGTAAATTAAAATTAAAAGATTACGGATAAAATAAATTTTTATTCAAATGATACTTTTTTAATCAATTTTCTATAGAAATACTATAAAAATATATATATTCTATAAAAATATAAATAGATAAATAAATTACTATTTATGATTATGATTATGATTATGATTATGACATTTTCAATAATTTCATGAATAGTTTTTAGAATGTCGAATCTTTTATCGAATTATCGAAATTTTTCGATGAATTAAAATAATAAAACAATAAAAAGAAAAAAACTTGATAAATCACATTTTCTAATTTTTATAGAAAAATAATTTTAAAATTTGATTTGTTATCTTAAATCTCTATAAATATATCTATAACAAAAATGATCATATTATTTTGAAAATTTATTTTGAAAATTTTTCATTTTTTTAAATTTAATATATTACTTGTTTTTAGCTACTACATGACAAAGAACAAAAAATTAATAAATAAAAAAAGCAGAAAATTAACTTATCAAATTTCCCTCTGTGATTTTCAAATGTCTATTCGCAAAATGAGGAAGATTGTTGGAGGAAATAATCGTGTAAGAACTTACATCTACATTTCCATTATTAATTCTAAATAGTGAGTGAAAGCGCATACGTGTTTAATTATATATATGTTTAATTATTATAGGACAAAAAGCAATTCTAAAGAAGAATTGATGAAAGAGGATAATCAATGAGGTATTGTTGCGTCTTGATGGTACTGTAATAATAGTTATTAAGTTATGGAAAAGAAGTTTGCAATTTCCGATATTGAAGATTTGCGGAATATATTATGGAAAACATTGTATAAAAAAAAATTACTATACTTATACAGCAAAGAATAAGATCGACAAGCATAATTGATCATAATAGAATAACAATAATTAAATATTTGAACATCAAAAAAATTTATTCATTATTTATTAAATTAATGTATCATTAATCATTTTTTTTATATTCTAGAAAAAAATTTTATTTATTAATAATTATATATAAATATATATATTTTTAATATTAGATAAGAATATTGGAAAATAATAGAGTAATCATAATTATGTAAAAAATATTTTGAAAAATTTTCATATTTGATATACTATTAAAAGAAGAATAATCTTTATATATTATATTATATATTATATTATATATTTTTATATTTTCTTTAATATTGTTGATTTAAAATTATATCTAATACATTTAAATAACATAATATACTTAAATAACACGAAATTTTAGCAATTTTTTATTATTGGAGTTAAATCACTGTAATTTTTAATATTTTTGTAAAGAAAACATTCATAAAAATTTAAGAATCTTTTCGAAAATAAATACAATTCTAACCTAAATTTTAATATTTGATAACTAATCAAAATATATTGTATATTGCGCAAATTATACATATAATTTTATATATTACTTATATTTTACATAGACATTTTTAATGGATCGATCCTAAAAGACAAAACAAATATAAACAAACATATAAAATATCGTTATACACAATTTACATTAGTTGAAAAATAAAAATAAATGAGATGCTATTTCCATCATATTATCTGTCTCCGTTTAAACAGTTTATAATATTGTATATATATTTAATTAAATAAATAAATTATTAAATATTAAATAATTAAATTAATAAATTATTAAATATTAATTAAATAAATTTTAATTTGTATATTAATTTTTCTATTTATTTTAGCTTCTAGAATTAACTTTTTAAAGATAAAATTCTTATGAATATATTAACATCCTATGTATATCGATTTTGGTTAATACAAAATGCACATATAAATAATATTTTCAAAACGTCTAAATATCGGTAATATTAAGAAGATACAACAAAAAATTATATAATAAATATAAAATTTTATTTAAAAATTTTAATTCAAAATTTTTCAAGCTGATTGCGAAATCAAATAAATATTGGCATCATAAGTATACCTTATAATATTTGTTTCAAATATTTTCTTATGTTATTAATATATTCATAGAGATATTCAAATATTTCCAAATAAATCATATACATTATGTATTAAATAATATAATATAATAATAATAATTAATAATTATATATAAATTATAAATATATATATCTATACTTTAAAAATATTGTATTTTTTTTTTCTTACTAAAGAGATGAAAGATTTTTTTTCTTTTTTTTTTAAGTTAATTTATATAATGTAAAATTATATTTTTTACTTTTATATTTTTTCTAACTTGCGACTCATTTTAATTTCACAGTACATCAAGATATTATTACAATTACACCACGGGTACGAGGACACGAGGACAGAAAATATGTTGGCAAATTATCTGGACAATTATCTTAGAAGACAAGGGAAAATAAAGAAGGCACCAACGAACTTAAATATTAAGAATGCAAAAAATAACAATGATACGACAGGCAAAATTATATTGTTTAACATAAATTATGTTATACTGTTCTTTTGAAAACTAGCTACATTCAGTCGAAACCTTTCACTTATATTTTGCATCGTTTTGATCTTACGAAATTTTAAACTATCATTTCCATTTTCTAGTTTCATACGAAAATTCATAGATCATTTATCACAATCAAAATTAAATTCAATTTTAAAACAAAATATTAAAATATTATATATATTTTAATATTATAATATTATATATATGTTTATAAACATAATATAATCTTGAATAATTCTTGAATTATATCTATATAATATGAAAATTGGAAAAAAAATAATTAATAATAAAAAAAATTGTATATAGAAATTAAATATCTTCTTTGAATTTATTTAGATTATATTCTCAGATTTATTTCATGTCTATTCGGATTGATGGGAAATTAAATTACTTATAAATAAATCTCAATCAATATTTTTGCATATCAATATTTATATTTATTCAATATATATTAACGCAAATATATTAACATCTTATACAATAAATATTTGTCGAATATTGAAGAGTTTAGAAATTAAAATAAATAATAATAATAATATAAAAATTGATATAAAAATATTAGTCTTATTTAAACTTATTTATTAGATTATAAACAATTTGAATTTATGTTACGAAACGAGGATATATATATATATATATATATATATATATTTATATATTTATATATAAAATGAATATTTTGTTTCAATTTTTTTTTTCATTTTTAAAATTTTTTGTGATTCTCCATTGAAAACTACATATAATTTCGAAAAAAACTTTCTTAACTTTCTAGTTAAGTCCTCCTTAACTTGTAAAGATATTCTAAAATATGATTTTAACTTACAAATTTGATTATTTTTATTTTTTTATTATGATTTCTTATGATTTATTATGATTTTTTTTATTATGATAAAAAGATAAAAAATACGTGCTAAATATCTTTTTGAAAATTATATCTTATACATATAAATTTCATTAAAAATAATGTAATAAAAACGATGCGACAGAGATAGAAATTACTGCTTTCTTTTACTATTTTATTTTATCTAATGCAAACTTAAATTGTTTATATTTAACAAATAAGTTTCAGCTGATCTATTTTTGTACATTAACTTTGTATTTATCTTAACCTCTATAATTGACCCTGCAAAGATTTTTTTCACGAATATATTCATAATATGTAGTAGTCTCTAATAATATAGAATAATCGCATAACAACAAGATTAACGAGGAATCAATGAATAACAGTGGAATATTTTCGTTAAAATTCACTTCCTTTTTTCTTCGAACAAGTGAAATACTCTTTTAATGAGATTCATCCACGAGCATAAAGGAAAGCGTCTTTCCCATCCGTGATATTCCTCCACACAATACTTTTTTTTTTCCACGAGTTGTTTCGTTCTTCCAAGATGTCTTGTGTCTGATAAATTATACGAACATTGCATTTTCTTACGTAATACATCTCTCTTGATCTTTACATTGCTGTTCTTTGATCGAGGAATTTCATGATGCACCTGTCCTCGTTTCCTCTTATTGTGAGGAATATATTTTTTGAGAAATATTAATTATTATTATTATACTTCCGAAGTTATTGAAATATTAAATTATATAAAAAATTTACGTTTTTTTTATAAGATATAAATAAAAAATAAAAATATCAAATATTGACAGTTTTAAAAAATAAAAATGAAAAATCCAAATTTTTTAATAATAATAGATTATTTTCTAATAATGAGAAAGAAAATGTTTTTAATTTTTTAGATCTAAAAAAAAAACTTTTTATGAGATTAATACTTAAAATATTTTAAAGGATTTTAAAGTTTTAATTTTTTGTTTTATTAAACAACATTTTTTTTATTTTTCAATTTTATTTCTATTATATTATTTTATTTTTTATTGTTATTAATTAATTTATATTATATTATTTTTTATCTTTTATTACATATTTATCTTGAAATAGAGATTTCTATATACAAATTTTAAATTTCAATTATGTTTATATTAAATAGCTATTAGTTAAATTATATATATTTATGTAGTATTAATTATGTAAATATTATGTAGTATTATGTAGTAAACATGTACTTTTAGAATTTTTTAATAAAAAAAATAAAGTAATAAATAATAAAATTCTCTTAAAATGAAAATATCGAAAAAAGATATCTGATTTCTCTAAGAATTTTATTCTAATGTATATGGAGCACATATCATTTCATGACATATATCAAAAACAAACAGTTGCTCGGAAGTTCTGCAGTACTTTCAGCGAAGAAAGTAATGATATTATACATATTACATATAACATCCTCTATAAATTTAAGATTATTTGTTGTTTTGAAATTGAAATACAGAAATTTTTTAAAAGTTATATTTTGGAAAAGTTAAAACAAATTTATAAAATTAAAAATTAAATATATATAATAATTTTCAATATATATTGAAGAAATTAAATCATAAAGTATCTTTTGAAATTAAATAATTTAATAAGAATTAAGTAATTAATTGTTAGCAAATTAAAAATTACATCATAAAAATCTTTTAAAAGAAGTTAAAATTAAAAATTGCAATTATATATTATATATATATATATATTAAGAACGATAGAGTTTTTTTATAAATTTTTTATAAAAAAGTTATTAATATTTTAAAAAATTAAATTATGTAGAAATTCATAGAAAAATACTTGATTATTATAAATTGATTTGAATAAAAAATTTTTATTCATATATTATAAAATTTATCAAATTAGTTCTTAAAAAAACTTTTTTATTCATTATAAATTATTTTATTATAAATATTTATCTTATCATGAATTGATTTATCCAATATTAAAAAATTTTCGATAAAACAAAACAAATAAACAATAACACATTTTATTTATGAATGTTAATGTACACATGATCGTGCGAAGCAAGAAAGTTTCTTCTGAGCATCGTACGAGGAAGAGCATTCATAATTAGCATTGTAATACTTTGATTCTATCTATGTTTCTTAAAAGGCAAGAAATGGATCACGAATGACGCAAGGATTAATTAAATCTTGAATAAATAAGAGATATTGAGATCTATCCTTACAATATTAAAAAAATTAAATAAAAGGCAAAGAAATTTACACAAATTAACCCGAATTGTTCTATTATTTATATTATACTATATCTCTTCCTATCATTGTGTAAAATTTGAAATTTATTAAGTAAAATTGATATAATTTATGTTTTTATGGATATTTTTTATGGATATTTGATGGAACAAAGAAACTAATAAAAAATTATAAAATAAAGAAAGCGTTAATTAAATACTTTGAGATGAAATTAATAAATATAATAATAATTAAGTTAGTTCTATCTTTATAATACCTAATATTACATAGCAATGTTGTAAGTAGTACATATAAAATAAAATCTAATATGTATCATTGATAACTAGAAACTTGAAATGTAGGTAATGCATTTAGAAATTTATATTTAGAAATAACATTAATAACATTATTAAAATTATAATAGATAAATATTAATAAACGCTATCAAAAATTTATGTAATTTTAAACTTTTTTTATGAATTACAATAAACATATTCTAAGATAATTAAAAGTAGCTTTATTATATTTAAAGAGATATTTTTCAGGAAAAAATCGAAATTTTTGCTTGATTTTTGAATCTTACGTTATAATGGTGATCTATCTTATAATAATCAATTTTTTATCTTATAATAATCAATTGATGATGTCATAAATAATTTTTATTTAAGAAATGACATGTAAAATATATTTTATTGTAATTTTTTTTTACCATTTTTTACATATTTTTTTATATAATTACAATATATAATATATATAATATTTAAAAAAATATTTAAAAAAATAATTTAAGAATGATTTGTAGATTTATTAAATATCATGACAATTTTTAATCATTATAATATTTTTAAATAAAATTTTCTATCTACTTGTAATTTCTTAACATTATTTTCCATTTTTAAATAAATACAAACATCAAAAAATATATTTAATATGTTTTATATATATAAATATGCTTATAATTTTTTCTAATTTATTTTATATTATTAATTATAATAAAATAATATACATTCAGATTTATATTTAATAAATCAATATAAATTAATAAATAATTAATTATTTAATTATTTTAATTACTTATTTATTAATATTTATAAAATATTAATATTTTATTAATTGAATAAATATGTTTTATAATTTGTAATAAAGTTAAGTTTACTATATTTTGTTCATAAAAATGATTTCTAAATTATAAATTTTTTTCAAACAATTTTTTTTGGAGATTGTTCAAAATAGATGAATAAATTTAAACTCGTTTTTAATAATGAGCGGAGAAAGGAAGAATGGTGATCGCATTTTTATTGCTTGAAGCTATTTGAAAAATATTCTGCAGACTATCTATAAAATCGACGCTGATCGAAAACAATGTAATTTAATTGGATTCAATTATTTACAAATTTGACATTTATTATAATTTAAATTATAATTTATTAATTGTAATTTTATATGTAAAGATTTCTAAATTTAAATTAATTATTTGAAAATATTATTTTAAATTAAAAAATAAATCAAAAATTAAAATTTTATTTATTTGATATATTTGATGGTTATAAATTAAGAGATATACTAATTAAATACAATATATGTTACAATATATGTACATTAAAATACTTGCAATAGATAATAATAATTTATTAATTGTAATATAAATTTTGTTTAATTTTAAACTATTTTTTTATTACAATACAAAATTATTAGATTAATTATTATACATAGTTATTATTATTTTAATTATTAGGAATTATTAGGAATTATTAGGAATTATCGACAAAATTAAAATAATATTCAGAATTTACATTAATGTTTAACTTCATTCAGTGAATTCAGTGAATAATCGATATATTTATTTATATTTTAAGAAGAACATTCATACATATAAATAATAATGTAATAGATATTATATTAATTTTTTAATTATTTACATCATGAATTTATTATTAATAGATTTTCTGTCGTTTTCAATTGAATAAGCAATGATACAATTATATAGCACTTGATTAACTATGTTTTACATTACTTATATAAATAAAAAAATTCATTGCAAATATCTGTTCTCTTTCGTTGCGTTTTATTTCCGATTGACCAACAATCGTGAAAAAAGTAACAAAATAAGAAAATTTATTTACTTATTTAAAACTGATATTTATCGATAAAACTAAAATAATATTCAGATTATCATTATGAAAAATTTAATTATTATTAAAATTATTATTTAATTAATAACTAAATGATATTAAGTGATTAATTATAACAATTTCATCATAATCTCTTTATTTATAAATTATTTTAAATTAATCTCTAAATAATAATTCCATAAAAAAATATGAAGGTATTTTTCAATCCATTTTTTAGACCAAATATTGATTTTCAGATCATAACATCTTGGAATGATTGCTACAATTAACAACAAATATTTTTTCTTACATTATTTGTATGTATTTTTTTTTTCAATCAAAACATTTTATTCCATTTTATTAAAATATAATAGGATATCATGTAAAATTAATTCATATTCTTTGAAAAAGCAAATAGAAAAATCTAATTTTATATTTTTTTTTTTTTGCATGTAAAATAATTATTTATTCAATCCATTCAATTATTCATTCAATCCAAAATTAATTAAATTCCTTACGCATATTTAATTTATTATTATTTTTGCTTTAAAATAATATTTTTCTTAATTATACTATTTTATAATACTATTTTATAATATACTATTTTAAAATACTATTTTATAATATACTATTTTAAAATACTATTTTATAATTTTTTTTAAAAAGTCAAAAAACTTATAATTTTTAACATTCTTGAGATTATCTTACTTAATCTTAAGACTCCTTATATTTTTACATATATTTTTTTCCAGTATATAATAATAAAATAATTATTCATTTTTCATTTCTCGAAAGTCTTTATTCAAAAATTAGGAAAGGTGCTAATTCATTTCAGTTATGATATTTCTACGAGCACAATAAACGACGACACTAAAAATGATTTATTATCGGAAGTATTTGTAAAACGATACAATGCACTTTTACGCATTCTTCGGAACTAGATGTTTATTCGAGCATTTCCGTTCACTTGAGCGATGTTAAATAATTATCTAATAAAACATATCGATTTATTTTTTTTCCTTTTAAAAAGCATTTACGTAATCTTTATGACCATTTCTTTGTATGAAAAATGTCAATTTGTTTTGTTAGTCAACTCGTTTTATTATGTATTTATATATTTAGATAAATTGTTTTTTTTTGAAAAGCATTTACGTAATCCTTATGATCATTTCTTTGTCATGAAAAATATCAATTTGTTTCGTTAGTTAACTTGTTCTATTATATAATTTTGCGTTTGGATAAATTTATTCTTTGTGAGATATGTGAGAATATATTGAAATATATTCTTTATTAAGATATAATAGATATAAGATATAAGATATATAAGATATAATAGTTATTTAAATGAATACATTTATTATAATTGGAAAGAAGTTGTCTAAAGTTGTCTTCTTATAATTAAATTAAATTTATAGAAAATATTTTTGAGATATAAATCAATGGAATTTATTTGCAAATAAATCATATATTATGAAATAAAATATTAGTAGGAAAATAACAAAAACCTATGTATAATAGTTATTTGAATGAATACATTTATAGTTGAAAAGAAATTGTTTAAAATTTCTTATAATTAAATTAAATTTATAGAAAATATTTTTGAGATATAAATCAATGGAATTTATTTGCAATAAATCATATATTATGAAATAAAATATTAATAGTAAAATAACAAAAACCTATAAATATTAACAATAAAAATAATAACTCTTCATATACAATTTGACATTTTCTTTTTATCTTTTTATCTTCTTTATCTCAATACAAGTGTCATGCAATTATTTTTTACAATTATTGTAACTAAAATACTTGCACATATGATTCTATTAACATTTAGATAAAATCTGAATTATGATTTCTTGACATTGAAAAATCAATGATAAATTTTTTTCACTTTTAAAGAATAATCATACAATTCTGACTTTTCTATTTTATTCTATTATACTCTATTATATATTTTATTCTATTATCTACAATATTTGTATAAAGAACAAAAATAAAAGTTTTTAAATTAAAGTAAAATAAAAAAAGTTTTTTTTAATCATTAATATTTTCCATTGATATTTTTCTACATTACCGCATTTATCAAAAATATATAATTTTTTTAACTTCTTATATTTCATAATCTTTTATAATTTTAATTATTAGTATGTTATGAGTCTTCCTTTTTTTCTTTATAGAAAATTAGATTTTTTTCGATTCTTGTTATAAATAATTTTCAAACCAATTCGCCACAAGTTTCGACAAACTCTACTTATATATAATTCTGTTATATTTCTTAAAACATTACATCTTATACTTTTGCTAAAAATAACAAGTTTCATAATCAAACCTTCTTCTTTTTTCTTTGTCGAATAAATTTTCTTTGATCCTCTATGAATAATTCCCAAACCAATATACTTTCAGCATGAGTTTCTATCGATTGTTGGCAAAAATCCTAAATAAAATGCAAAACAAATACACGAAGCCGCTCCACACGAAGAAGGCGGAAAGAAAAGAAAGAAGTGGTTTCTTGTTCGGAACCGACGTTCACCGTCCTACCTATTCGTCTCCCACTTGGTGAAGGAGAGAAGTAAAACTCTCAGACGTTTTCAGATCTCCAACAGTCCAAACTCGTCCTCGTCAACGTGTGAACTTATCAACCAACCAGGTTTGACGCGTTTTCGCCATTGTCTTCTTGTTTTCGCTTCTCCGAGCAACACGAGAAATACGGAAAGAAGACACGATCAATTCTTTCTTCTCGCTAAAACAAGCTTGGGAATATTATTTTCCCCTTCGAGATACGCTTTCGTTTGTTTTCATTTATTTTCTTCTCATAAAATAATTTCAGATTCGTTTCTTCTTTTTTCTCTCTCTCTCTCTCTCTCTCTTTGTTACATTTCGTTCGTAAGTTAATAAATTTGTTGTATACATACGAAAAGTGAAGAGTATAAGATTTATTTGAGGGAAGTTTAAAAAGATAAAGTAGTGGATTGATTAGTTCTATCAAATAAATTTGAAATAATATCGAATAAGTTATCGAATAAGTTATCAAAGAAGAAAGAAGAAAAGAGCGTAGTGTATCGATGTTCCGGTAGTGAAGTTCCTAAAAAGAAAAAAAAAGAAAATTCAAGTGCGAATACTGATCGATAATTGAAGACAAAGGAAAATCGTTGACGTGATGAGGCAGAGGAACGTTCTGTGCTTTCTATGGATCGTTACGATCCTGAGAATAGAGGATTTCGTGGTTGCTGAAGTTGATCCGGCAATTTTGTCAGAATCTGATTTGAGTCATTTCCAACAGGTAAAAAAAATATTTTGTTTAATATATTCTTCTTCTTCTTCTTTTTTTTTTTAGAATCATTTAGTATCTTTTTGAAAAGAAATTTAATTATTTTTCTTATCTTATCTTTCTTCTTTCTTCGATAATAGATGTGATTTTTCTTGAATATTCGATTATTGAAATTGCTGATTTTCTAAGTTCATCTATTTGTAATATTATATATAATATTATATTAAATTAAACAATTAGAGAATTTTTGAATTAGAAATATTAAATCGATAATTTATAAATGAATTATATCATATAATTTTAATATCATATAATTGTATTTCTAAAATTATTTTATTGTTCTGTAACAAAATTAAAATATATTATAATAAGATACAATAATGGAGAAACATGTGCATGATTTAAAAAAAAAAAAATATGATCAATCACAAATTAAAGAAAAAATTAAAAATTTGTTTAAGAAAATGCATTCACATTCATAGTATTAATTTTTACTATACAATATAATACTAATGAGATTTACAAATTACATTAATAATGCAAGTAAAATGTAAAAATGTTGATAGAACTTTCATTTACTCATTTATAAATGAATTACCTATATGATATATGAAATTCATCCTTTTCTTATTTATGTAAATTTTTTTTTATGCAAAAATACTAATATTTTTATGATGATACATTATAAATCGATGAATATTTTTTCATAAAAAAATTTTATTACTATCAAGAAAATATATCAATGATTGATGTATTTTGATCAAATTTTATACCATTGGATTATCGATTTAAAATGTATTTGTACTACTTTTTCATTATCCTCTTTTATTTCTTCTATTTAAATGTTTATAAAAAATATAAAATATATAAATATATAAATATAAAAAATATAAAAAAATAGTTTAAATAAAAATTATAATGTTTTTATTATTTATTAAATCTCTAGGAATTATAAAAAAAAATCAGAAAAGAAATTTAATTTTCACAAAAAATAATTTTTTTCTAAAATTTTTTGTCACAGATTTACTAATTTTTATAAAAGATCTAATTTTTATTTCAACTATCTTTTAATATTTTTATTGTTTATAAACACTTAAATAAAAAAGAGACTTGAATAAAATTAAAGTAGAAAAATATTATACTAATAAAAATGCTCTCCAATCATAAAAACAATTATAAAAACAATATCTATTGAATTCGCAACAAATCATATTAATGACTTTAAATATTTTAAGAAAGAAAGAATATCTTATAATGCATTTATTATTTTTTTTATTTATATATTTATTTTTTTTTTTATTTTTTTATTGTATCTTGATTCAGCAATCGTTGAGATCATTCACGAAAAGATTGACTTTTTTAATGATTTGAATATCATTGTAGCAGAAATTACCGATATTATCAATTGTGTATTTCTATTAAGAAATATAGATAGAGTTATTTTCTTATCTTGTAGTATAATGAAAAATTGATTTTACATTTTTTATTAATCGAAATAGTATTATTGAAAGTATAGTGAATAGTATTAGTGGAAGTATTATTGGAATATATATATATATATATATAAATTATATATATATATATATAAAATTAAAATTTAAAGATTTAGAAATTGACAAGCTGTTTAAAGTTTAATATTTATTGCAATATTTATAATATTTATAATTATAAATTTTTTAATTTTAAAAGTATGAATAACTTTGTTTTATGATATATTGAATAATCATTAAATCATCATTATATTATCTTAATATAATAAATTATTTATATTATGTTATTATAAAATATATCATTAAAATTATTCGTATTTTCTTAAAAAACAAAATTTTTTCGATAAAATGAAATTTTTAGAAAACATGTTTTTTATAAATTGCTTTTTCAAATAAAAATATATTTTTGATTTTTTAAGTTTATTTTAATAATAATTCAATTTCTTTTAACATAATTTAGTTTTTTTTATGAATTTAACATATATGACATAATAAAAATATATATTTCCTTATAGATATTGTAATAAAAATAATTTGTATTTGTTTATATTGATTACGAATTGATTATGTATTTGATTTATATTGATTTTTGAATAACTATAATATTTTAAATAACCCTTAAAATTCCATAAATATATATAATTTAATTATATTTGTAATTATTTATAATTATTTAATATATAATATAATATATATAGTTTATTTTATGTAATTCAAATTTAATAATATAATTTTGAAAATAAAATTTTATGTAATAGTATTGCTAAATTATATATATAGATATAATATATATATATTATATCTATATATAGAATAATAATATTATATAATATATAATATAATATATTATATATCATATATATATAATATTATATTATATAATAGATATATATATATATATATATTATATTAATATATAAATTATATAATAATATTATATAATTTTTAAAAATAAAATTTCTTATTCAAATTTGCACTTCATTTACTTCATTTCAACATTTGCATTATATAATAATACATAATTCTTTCTTCAACATTTATAATTATATTAATTAGAACTTCACTCAATAATTGTATTAAATCGATCAACAATCACTTGATAATTTATACATGTAAAAACTTTTCAAATATTTTAAAAACAAAATCTATTAAAATCTCATTTTAATCTTTTATTTAAAGAAAGATATATTTAAAGATATATTTAAAGCATGAATATGCAATCTGTTTTTTTAACAATTTTATATGAAAAGTTTCATAACATAGATAAGATAGCGTTATTATTTTTCTTTTTTTTTTTTTTCTCAAAAATTTAATGTTCAATTTTTAAATCGTAGTGATAAGAATTTACGTGTAGATCGAATAATTCATATTACCATATAAAATCTATCATTTGATAAAAAAAATGTAACATGTAATTTTTCTTTTCATCAAAAATTAAATATAGAAAATAGATTTAGAAAATCATGGATCAAATCTATATTTGTAAATTATTTTTTTACACATTTTAATTTTACAGAAGTTTCAGGAAATTTCTTTATTTCATATTTTCAAGTGAATTTACAACATATTTCAATATTTGAAAATATAATATATTCTTTATTTAAGTTTAACATTATCCACAATTTCTTCCAATAAATTTTACGAATTTTACGAATTTTACGAATTTTTTCTCATCCGTAATAAACGCTATCGCATCCAGCTATCGAATTTCGAAAAAGTTTTTTTTCGCGGCTTCCATCGTTTCACATGCAACACGATCTAACAACTATCGAGCATCGCCTGACAAAGAAATTTCCACGTGCGTTCCAATGTGCAATTAAAATCTATTTCCAGATCTCTCCACCTGTTAACGAGTATCCATGTATGTACGATGTATGCACAGTGTGAAAGCTATTTGCAATAAGTATGCAGATTTGATGAAATTACTTCGGTCATTCTCATGCCTGACGTAATCAGACCATAGTAAGTAAGAACATTTTTGCGAGCCTTTTTTGCTATCTTTCCGGACAATTGCGAGCAAATTTCACTGGTTTTAGCCAGTAAAATCCACGAAAAAGAAATAGTTACGACTCTGTTTAATTTTATTCGCTCTGTTAAAGCTTCTTCGCTTGCGTTGTGATTCTTTTTCGCACGTTTTCGATTTCACTCGACGCTATTTTTATTTTTTTCATTGCTTTCGAGACGTATTTAACAAGTTTTATATTTATTAAATTTTTATTAATCACGTTACATATCAATAATAATTTTTTTTCGTATATCAAATTCACTTCTACGAGATATGTTTCGAATGATATGATAAATATATGTATAATGACTTTTCTCACTTTTGATAATATTATTATAAAGTATAAAAGTTTTATTAAAATGTTATTTTAATTGCAGAAGTTTTAATTTTTTAATATATTATTATATATTTATTATTTATATATATTTATTATTATATATTTATTATTTTATTATTATTAAGATTATAAATTTGTTCATTACTTCATGAAAATAAATAAAAATATAATATTTTCTTCATTTAATTTCTTCAAGATAATCATAATATGTTTAATTTAATTGGAAACGCTTAAATATCTAGAAAGATACAAATAATATTAAAAAATATTTTAGATAACAAAGATACATTGTGCAATAACAATTGTGCAACATTGTGCAAATTAACAATTTTTCTATAGATTTTTTATATTTCTAGTATGTAACCAGACAAATGGAATCGTTTAATGTTGTATAATAAAATATAATAAAATTAGCTACGATACTAAAGAAATATTATAAAGAAGTTTATTTTAAATAAATATATAATATAATATCTATAATACATACATATTGAATATACTATCAAAAATTGCAATTAATTAAATTGCAATTAATAAACAGAACTCTTCTTTGAATAGTAAATTTTAAAATTCAAAGCAAATATTATTGACAATTGCATAGTCACATTGTTTACATTTCAGCAGTTTATTTTAAAATAATTCAACTCAAGATTTCTCTTTGTCATCAAATTCGATGTTAAGTCAGTGGAAAGAAATAATATTTCGTGAAATTATTCTCTTGATTTTTAGTTTATATTTTCGCTCATAGAATTTATTAAATTTTTAATAAATCATGTAATGTTGGCTTTTTGAAAATAAAAATGTTTGAATTTAATTCTGTAAACATAATTAAACGAAAACAGAGAAGATATAAAACAAATGTTATAATGAAAATAATCAAATTAAATAGAATAATATTAAAGTAAATTTTATAATATAATATTATAATAATATAATATAATAATTCTTACTTCTTTGTTTTGATAAAAAATTAAGAATTTTTTCATTCTTTGCAAATTTTTTTTTTATTTTGATAAAAAATTAAGAATTTTTCCATTTTTTACAAATTTTTCAAGATTACAAATACATTATTTCTGTAACTTATTAAATTTATTCTATTTTTAAAATTGTAAAATATTAAACTATTAAAAATATTAAACTTAATAAAAAATTTAATATTTTTTTATTATAAATATTTTTATTATAAATATCTAGCTATTAATTTTTATGAATTTTTATAATCATAAAATAATTTTTATAATCATAACAAAGCTTTGAATGATATTCTAATTTTATGATAAATTAATATTTTTCAAAAATATTATTATGAAATTTTCATTAATTGTTTTCTCATGGATTTTACAAAATATTCTATTTAGTTAAAATTAAAGTTATAAACTTATTAAATCAAATTTAATAAAAATTGGCACACAAACATTGTCGAGTTCTTGATATAAGGTTTCTCCTATACTCGGGAGAAATCTAGCAACTAGAAAAAGATACTCCAAAGAAGATACAGGAAACTGATATTACAAAAGACGAAGATAGGAAGATAGAAGTTCGTGAGTGAAGGTGGGTCAGAAGTCACTCTGTTAGTGGGTGAATATCTTGGTTCTACTTTCATATATTACTTGTTCCATGATTTTTATTTTTATAAAAAGCATATTATATCTGTATAACTATTTTTATTTTTAAAAACGTTTTTTTACAAATATGCTACGTAAATGATATTCATTGGTTAATTTAATTTAAGTCAAAAATATATATTTTTTTATATTAAATAAATGGATAAATAATTATAAATTTTTTAGAAAAATACTTAAAAAAACTAATACTTAATCATCTTTTATTAAATATTAATTAATTTATCTTTTAATATGAATGATATATACAAATTATATATCTATATATGGATATTTTTAAATTACTTTATTTTATATTGACTACTATTTTTTATAAAATATAATTTAATTATATTTCTTATTATAATTATAATTATAATAATTATAATCTTATTATAATTGACTAAATTAAATTAAATATTATTATAAGAAAATATATAAGTAAATAAATTAAATTTTATATTATACATATATACAATATACATATTCTCATAAATATTTAATATTGTTATTATATTTTGTTTAATTATCACTTATTAATTGTAAAAAAATAATAAAACAATAAAAATTTAAACAAATTATATTAACTAATAAATATTAATTATATATATAAGTTATATTTAATGAATATTATTTAAAATTTTTAAAATACTTTCATGCTCAAATTTTATTTATTTAGATATCATTTATCTAGATTTAAATGATTCTATTTTATTTTTAGAAAACAAAAACTGCTTTCAATATCATTGCTATTAGTTTCATTAGATATCTCAAGCTAAAGTAAATTATTGATTATGATTTTTATAATTTTTAATTTTTATTGCTTAGATATATTTTTTTAAAAATTGATCATGATCATATTTTGAAAAAATGATTCTTAATGACTCTATGATTTATGAAATGTTTTTTTGCAATTATAATAATTACATATAATTTTTTATAATAATCGTAATATTATATATTATTATTCTTAAAATTAAAAATAAAATAAATTTATAAAATATAATAAATATTGCTTATATTAATAAATTGTTGAATAATAATCTTATAGAATTTTTAATTTAATAAAACTAATTATATTTAATACAATATATTAATTTATATGATAAATTTTATGATTCATTTTCATCATGCTATCTGTTTTTTATATTAAAAACTTTCAAATCTTTTTTTCATTCACGAAAAAAAAAGAAATAATAAAAACGAAAAAAACAATATAGAAAATAAATCGACTATATAATTTCTAATTGAATTAGCAACTTGAATTAAAGATGAACATCTAATAGAAACTATCTAATAAACAAATATAATATTCATCATGACTATATCTAATATATAAATTTCCTTAATATGAATACAAAATTTTTACTTATAAAACGAAATAAAAAACTAATAAATACTTGCTTAATCACTAATAAGTTAAATTTTAATATATAATTATTTTTATATTATTGATATTGATAATTTCAACAGAATAAATATTGTATATCACAAAATAGATAATCAATTTCTCTTAAGTTGTAATCCTCTTTTGTAGAAAATTAAAAAAATTAATAATAATTTTTCATCAAATAACTATTTAAATTGTTTGTGATTTAATTAAGAAAGCTTCTGTAAAATATAGTAAAATAAATAAAGTTCATTAATAAAAATGAGCAACTTGTGAACCATGATTCAGATTCAGAATCATACTGAAAGAAAAAATTTGTTTAGAATTATGATAATATACTTCAAACGGTCAATGAATTGTTCTTTTTTTCTATACAATTATATCTATCCTTTATTTTATATTTAAGAAATATTAAAAAATAATAAAAAAAATAAAAAAAAATTAATTTAAATTTCTCTTCAAAATGGAATTTCAAGAAATTGAAAAAATAAATGAAAAATCACTGACTTCGAAAGGAAAAAACGATAAATCGCCGTGTTCAATGCGTAAAGCATTATGTGCATAAAAACGGAAGCATCGGAGATATCCTATTGGAATGATTTCCGGTTCTTCTTCCTCTTCGCTTATGTAACGGAATCTAGCGGCAAAAAAGTAACTCTCGATTTCACAAATACTCACGAACGATCTATAAAAAACATCCGTAAAAGAAACTATTTGGAAATAGAATCAGTGTTTCTTGGATGTCACGCACGAGAGAAACGTCTGCAAAAGGCATGATGTTCTAAACTTCATCGGCGAGCTCGTGAAAGTGTTCCTTGACGGAATGACAAAGAAAAACAGGGAATATATTTAACAAAATTTGTACTTGAAAATGATAATAACATAAGAAAAATAATTTGTTCTCTATAATAAATAATCTTTTTTTGTTACTAAAAAGCTAGAAATCTATAAATTGTTTTAGATTTTTTTTTCTTATATTGTAAATATACAATAGTTTCTATATTTGAAAATACTTCAACACGTTATAAAACAATATATATATATATCATAAAAATATTGCAATTTTTTTTTTTAATAATTAAAAATTGAAAATTTCTGTATTCTGAATTTCTATTTTTTGATATTTAAATTTAAAATTAATATTTAATATTTCATAAATATTATATTAATATTATTTATTTTTACAAAATTAAAAATATTAAGACTAAAATCTTTGAACTAAAATTTTAGTTTACTTCTTTTATATATATTAAAAATATGTATATATTGAAAATTAATAATTTAATATATCACATAGAAAAATTATTACAATTAAAATAAAATTAGAATATTTTTAAAAATTAAAATAATATAATTCTTATATTTAAGAATTTTTTAACTATGTTATAAAACAATTGTTCATAACTAATTTTTAATATATAATATATAATTTAAAAAAATTTCCTTCACTTTTTTCACATTAATTAAAAATTAAAAGTTTTAAAGTGAATGAAATTAATTTATTCTGCAATCATATCAATTTTAATCTCTCTAAAAAATAAAATACAAAAAAAAATTTTAATTGTTCTACTAACATTTTATTTAAATTTTGACTTTAAACTGAAAATAAATAATAAACCATTTAAGGTAAACATTTTCGTTTTCACTTTCGGTTTAACTTTTGCTTAACTGTTTTCTTTGAACAACAATTGTAATGTTTCCCTGCTCTATTTCTTTTCGTTGCATTCGTCTTTACTATTTTTACTTTTAAAATCTTTCTATTATTTATCTAATTGTTTTTATTTATTTATACATATCCTTTTTTTATTTCTTGTATTTCTTGTATTTTTAAAAATAATAACAAAGTAAAAATAAAAAATTATTTCTTATAATTAATGTTGATTTTTAAATTATAAAACAAAAATATATTAATAAATTAAGAAAATTAAATAAGAAAACACAAATGTAACATTAGAAAAACTAAATAATACTTTAATATCTTATGATAAAAAAATTCCACTTAAAAAACTTAATCATTTAATAATATGATTATTTATTTACAGTTTTTCGTACAATTACAGTTCAGTAAACGTTGCATCACCTCGTAAAAAGCGTGAAAGAAATTTTCTCTTATTAATCATCGATGTAAACGGTGTTCATTATTTCTTGCTTGCATGATATTTTTTATTTTTCGGGATAAATTATTTAGAGCGTGTCGGAAATAACTAAAAACTAGACTATGTATTATTCTAATTATTACAAACATATTATCGCTTACAAGACAGAATGGTATGACAGAATGGTATCATTGCAAACATGTAAAAATTATTACGAACATATGAGAGGAAAATGATTTAAATTTGTTTGAAAAAAAAGCAAAAAATAATAAATAACAAATTGATACAAAAAATATATCATTTTACATATGATAATTTTTCATAAAAGATCTCTTCGATTTCAATGACCTTTAAATATGTTTGTTAAGAACATCATTCTTTTTTTGAGCAATAAAAATTTTTCCTATAAATATACCAAATATCAAATTTAATTTCTTATTCATAAAAAATTTTTGATATTGATCATTGAATTCTATCTACAGAATGTAATTATAAATAAACATAACAATGTATGTTTAGTATGTATATAGTATATATAGATAAAAGATGAAATCCTCAATTTTTAGATATGGTTAAGTGAAATAAAGACGAAATATAAATTAAAAAATTCTTATTGAAAGTTATATTTATTTTTAATCATTTCTAAATAAATTTTAAACATTATATTATTTCATATTATATTAATTTCTTTACTCGAAGTATTCAATGAACATTTATTATTATCACAATATTTATAAAAAATTCTTATAATGTGCAAAAATATGACCAAATTTTTGAATGATAATATTCTTTTTAGATACTTCATTTCTACTAATTATAAATAGATTTATGAAAAGATCAGAATATTTTTTTCTTTTTAATCGATTTGATGGCAAAATTTATGCAAAATAAAAATTTCAAACATTTGTTTTTAGAAATTTTATGTTGTGTTTTATATGTTTGCAACATATATTAACCTTCTATAAACATCTCTTATACGAAGTATGAATCATTGAAAGAAGATTTACCAAGAAAATTAATCAAAGTCAAGAAGATTGTTGAAGATCACGATTCGATCTATCTATATCTCGAGCACACAAAGTGAGACTAAGGCGAATATAAAGGACAAGAGGTGAAGGTGAAGGATGCTACATAGTCTTTCACTTTCTCCAGAAACCATCCTGATTAACAGATTCTAACCTGAAACGAGCTCGATTGGATTTATACGTAGAAAGAAACGTTTTCAACGTAAATAAAAAAATGTTAAATGTTTAAAATTGTTTTTGAAAGCAATACATAAAAATAAATTAATCGATATTTCAAATTTTTTTTATATAATAATTTTATATAATAATAAATTTTTCCAAAAATATTTTTTCGTAAAAAGATAATACTTGTTAATTAATGTTCGTTACTATGATGAAATATATATGATTTAAATACATTGTCAAATTTCCAGACGTTGTTAAACAAATAAATTTCTTAATCGAAATAAAAATTTATTTCTTAAATAAATTTCTTATCGAAACATAGATTTCTCTTGTTTTTTAAATTGTTTATTATTAAAAACTTAATAATAATTTATAATGGTAATAAAAAAAATTAAAAGTTAAATATAAAAACGTTTTTTGTAAGAGTTGCATATATTTAATATCTTTTAATATCTAAATATAAAATATAAATAATATATATAATAATAGTTTATTAGAAAATAAAAATTTTTGATGAAAATCTTTATTAAAAGAAATCTAAATTGTATTATTTCAATACTTATATCTATTAAAATTAAATAAAAAATTACAAAATAAAAAATAATAACAGAAAAAATAAAAAATATCAATAATTAATAATAATCATAATTGATAATGAATCAAATATTAATAAGTATAGAATACCTATAATTAATAAAATCTATTTTAAAAATATTTAAATTATTTTTTTAAAAATTAAGATGTGAACAAAAATATTATAATCATAAAGATATAAAGACAATCTTATTTTTTATATACACATATTTGAGATTTCACATACATACATATATATATATAAAATCAATAGTAATTGTTTCTTCTAGAATTTCACAGATTGGAATGTTTGTATGTTCAATTTATTATTCAAATAATCAATCTTTATTCAGAAGACGAAAGGTCAAAGAGCATTTATTTAACATATATTAACATAGATTAAAAAAATATTTTAAATTTCCTATTCCGATTAGTTATTCTGAATTTTAAGTCGTAAAATATTATATGCGAAATTATATTGTTAAATAAACATATTTTTTCGTATTATCTTAAATTACATAACATATAAAAGTGTACATAAGTTCTTTCTAAATTTCAAATGAAATTCTAAATAGAAAGCTCAGTGTCAATAAATAAATTTCAAAAACATAATTTTCTATAATAAAATCTTCATATTTTTATTTATGTATCACCCTTGCTAATAATTATATAATATAATAATGATATAGTATAACAATATTAAATTTATATAATACATAAAATTTATATAATACATATAACACATATAATACATATAATACATATAATACATTTATAACATTTTATTGATGCAACATTAAAACTTATTTAAAAAAAAAAGAAGAAAATTTATATTATATTATATTAAAAAAAAATTTTAATTTAAAAAACCTACTAAAAAAACGGGATCTGCTTCTTTATTATAAAACAATTGGTAAAAATGTCATATTATATTTGATTAATTTCAACGTTTTAATTGATACATAATAAATATCATTTTTATTATATTAAATAAAAATATTATATTAAATAATTTTTGTGAAATTGTTTATTTTCTACATAACAATAACATAACTTAGTAGTTATATAAACATATAATATGTCATAAATTATGAATAGAGATTATAATGAGATTATTAAATTGCGCAAAATTTGTATTTAGTTCAAATACAAATTATAATTAATGATACGTTTCTTAAAAAAGATATGTAGGCTTTCAAAAAAAAAAAAAAAAGTGATTCCACGACAGTAAAATTAAAAGCGCGACTTCTATGACCTCGGGATGAAATTTCTCTTTCTTTGTAGTAAGACGAAGGATATATTTGTCTTTGGAGAAATTTCCATATCTATTAATCGGCAAAAAAATATAATTATAAAATATATATTATTGAAATTAAATTTATATTTAATAAAATCTTTCTTTTTATTAATATTATACATTTTATTCAATTAATCTTTTATTTATTAATACTATATAATATGATATAATATATATACAAACATTAATAACATACATAACATAGTATTTTTAATAATATTTCTTTCTTTTTTAATTTATCTATATTTATGTTTTTTTATAAAAAAAAATAATTAATATAGAAAAGTAGCTAATATGGATTCGAACCTTTATAAATCTTAATGCAATGAAATCAAAATATACTTTCAAATTATTTAAAAATTTCCAAATATTCGTTAAATGAGTAATAATTCTTTATGAAATTTTTTATATATTAAATAAAGCTTAACTTTTAATTACAGCTTGATTCAAGTGATTTTTATCGAAATTTTGTTATATGTTAACTCCTTTTCAGAAAAGTTAGAATTGTAATTCTTATTTTATTTATTATTTCTGAATTATTAGATTTATTTAAAATTATTAGAATTATTTGATGTCCCATAAATTTCTTTCTTTTTTTTGATACGAAATGAATATATGATATTTATTGTTTAAGGTTAATTTATTGCATTATATATGAATCGTTCTGTTCTATCACTTTTTTTCATTACTCAGGAAGTCTCATTATTCTTTTTTTCCAAAATTGTTGGGGTTTATTTGCAAAATATTATTCGAGGTGCCTTTTTATTTCGCATACGGATTGGAATCGTTTATCATGGAGAAAATTTTTCTAATAACAGGAACAAGTAATAATTGGATACAGCAAGATCTGGGGAGTAAAGAAGATAAGATCAATCTGTAACAGCTTTTCTCTTACAATCTATGCAACATGCAATTTTGCATTATCGTGATGGCTTCGGTTCGCCAATTTTGGCCGTTTTTCTGCTATGGCGTCTTTCAATTTATTAAGTTGATTGCAATATTTTCCAAAATTGATAGTTTCACCTTGAGAAAGGAGCTCATAGGAAATTATATCTTTCCAATCCCATTAAATGGATAAAAAAATTTTTTTCGGGTGAAGTCTATTGGCTTCGCGACAGTTGAAGGTCTATTGTCTTTAAATCAAGTGCATTTTCGATGCACATTTTGATACAAAATCCAAGTCTGATCTCCAGTGACAAGACTCTTTAAAAAAGAATCTCTTTCATATCGCTGAAAAAGGAAATCGCACGGAAAGACGCGGTTCGGTCTTCATCAATAGCTATAGAATCCAAATTTCACATCGATTGATATCTATCCCATCTTGATCAGGTGATTATTTACCGTTTTCCTGGAAATATTAGTGACATCCTATCTCTTGCACACTATATCGCGGATTTTCAGCGGGTATGGTCTTGATAAAATCCATATTCGTCATTGCTGGGCGGCTGCTACGATTTTCATCTTTCAAGTCAAAATTGCTACTTGTAAATCTTTTAAACCAATTGTGGATGATTGTAATAGTTATAACAGCACTTCCGTAAACAAGTACAAATTTCGTCTATAATATCATTTACACTATCACCTTTTTTAAAGCAATAAAACATAAAATGCCGCAAATGCTTCTTTTGACTATTTATATTGAACGGTGAAGAAAAAAGTTTTAAAAGAGACTATGTCACTATAAATATTAAAAGACTTCTGGGATGATTGAAACCGATGCCAAGTAATAGATAAGTCTACGTGTTCATATAAAAATAACCAGTTAAAATTATTCCTAGCGTGGTGCGAAAGAAACTTTTATAATTATAAAATTATAGGACATCCTAATATTTATTAAAAAAGAAGAATTTACAAGAAATTTTCTATTTAATTATTTCAACAATAAATCATACATTAGTATAAAACCAGGATTATTAAAACTTCAGATAAAGGAGTTTTATTATAATTTCAATTTCATTAATTATAATTTCAATTTTATATTTATAATTTCAATTTATGAATTTTTTAATACGAGAAGTATTAATTGTGGTGTATTCTACACTATAATAAGATGGATAATAAGAAATAATCAAATATATTATAGTATTATTGTTATCAAATATATTATCGTATTTTATCGTTTTTTTCTTAAGGATGAATCAGTGAAGGAGGAATTCGTTTGAATTTTTATTTAGATATTATTAAATAAATATATATGAATATTTTCATAATAGTATTATTGATATAATATTCAAAAATTGGTTTGTTATATAAAAATTCGAAATATTCAGGAATTTTTAAATATTTTTGATAAATTATAAAAAGCGAAATATATAATTTATATAATTTATATAACAAATTTTAAAAAATTTTTAAAAAATAAAGTTTCTTTTTCACATATCTGAATTTAATTTTTCCAAAGATTTCTTTAATAAAAATTAATTAATTCTTTAATTTTATATTTATATGAAATTTTTTTTATCTTTAAGAAAAGTTTAGCCATCTATTTCTAAAATATAATATTAATATTAATATTATAATAATATTATAATAATATTAATAAATTTAGATATTTTTAAATCACATGCATATTAAATATGATATGCATTTTTTATAATTTTATTATTTAAATATTTTTCAATTAATTTTTTCAATTAAAATTAGATATATACATAATATTATGTAAAAATTNTATTATACAAATACATTGAAATATTATTATACAAATTTATTTTATAATATTTTTAATTATTTATTTGTCAAATCAATGATATATCATATTTTTGATTAGCATATACTTTTTAGATCATTCAATTATGGTTTGTAAGTATATATTGCATAAAGTATATTAAACAATTATCGCGTAATATTTAATTAATTGTTTCTTTTATGACAAGAAGATGTATATGTATATGGTTTTAATTACAAATATATTTGCAAATATTTTCAATTAATTTTATAATTTAAATTATATAATAAAAGTAAATGAATACAAATATATACAAATATATTTTAATATTAATAATATAATAATGATTTAAATACACAGAAAATAATGATAAAAAAAAACCTATATAATTTGTAGAAATTGTCAAATAAAACATTATAAAATCGACCATTTTGACAAATAAATAATTTTGATAGTTTTACTCAAATAATATAATTCAAATTCCTCAAAATTGCAATTCAAAATAAAAATTAAATTCGTAAAAATTTATATTGTTTTATATTTCAGTTAACCTAGAATATTCTATATATATTATTTATATTTTAGATAAGATAGAAAGATTCTTAAAGCATTTCTCCTAATTATCTTATGATAATTACCTAATTACCATATTTCTTATAACTCTATAAGAAAAAATTGTCATATGCTACATGATATACGAACAAATATATAAGCTCACTATACACTCAAGAATTCAGGTTAAACGGTTTATTACAGATCATCCTTTCACTAAAATCGAACGATCTCGCATCGAAAGTAAAAGCAATCAATCGAATACTTTCTATAAGAGATGGGACATAAAAGTATGAAAATGCTTTTAATTTGGGGTTTTTATAATATTTATTACTCCTTAATTTGATGAATAAGTTACATTAGATTAGAACTTAGATTCAACTTTTTATAACCGAAATATAAAAAGTTTTATGCATAATATTTCTTATCTCGATAATATCTATAATTTTTGACTAAATTAATTGATTTTTAAAAATAAATTCAAGGAAATCTTAATATTATATTGTATTAGATTTGTTTTAAGATACAAATTTTTAATGAATATTGATTTTAATAACTAAAAAAATATTAGTTATATTATTTTAATGTTTTATAATAATTTTGTACATATTATCTATAAAAGAACTATATTGAAATTTTCAATTTTTTCTAATTCTTTAAAATACATATTAATATTACATATTAATATATATTAATATAAATATATTAAATATCTTTTAATATTTAATTGTTTTGAATTCATAATATTAAAATTACATCAATCAATAAATTATTAATCAATTTGAGAGTAATTAAAAATTTTTATAAAATTATTGTTTTGACATAATGTTAAAAATTAGAAAAATATATCATATGATAATTAGTATACAAAAAAATTGATCTCTAATATCTGGACAAATTATTCACAGTACAAAAAATCGAATAAAAATTTAATAGTTTTTTGAGACACATAACTTGATATAATTAATTTTTTTATGAATAAACATATAAAAAATATGTAAAGAACCATTTGTTTTTTCAAATTGATATATATTTTTTATCATGTCATTTTCTATAAAAAAATATTAATATTTTTAACATAAAATTAGTGTAAAAACATCATTAGTGTAACAGTATCATGTATTTTTTTAAAGTTGATATTCCAATCTATATCTTTCAGTCTAGATACAAAAATTTATCTTATTTTAAAATGATCTACATTTAATATTTTTGTAGAAATTTTTTGACATTTCTGAATGATTTTTCAATTATTAAAAATTATATATTCTCTTATATATACTCTATTTTTTAAATATTTTCATAAGTAGAAATCAAAATGTATCTATAGTATGAATGAAAAGCACAATTTATTGATCTATTATTAATTTATTAATTAAAAATGTCGTTTTTAATTAAATGCAAAAGAAGGATAGAATTGAATTTATATTCTTATTGCATAAAACAATCAAAAATGTATAAAAAATTCGTTTACACGTAATATACAATTTTTTTAATAATTTAAAATTTAATAATTTAATTTAATAATTTAAAAACTATAAAAAAATTTTTATAATTTTTATAAGATTAATTTAATTTCATTATCTCTGGACGTGAGAAACGATTCGAAATTAATCAGGAAGTAATGTCCGTTTCGAAAATTGTGGGAAGAGGAACAGATCGTTCCATTTAAAATATTATCGACTTTCTCTATGTTTTAATGTCTCGTTATTTTCTTGTGTCGTTCAAAATACTCTGTTCATTCATAATTTATAGATTATGAATTTCGTAAACGATCTTATGGTTACCGTTTTAAGAAATTAAAAATGATCATAGAAACAAAAATTTTCTTTAACAAGAATTTGCTAATCACTAAGTTTTGCATTATATATATATCGATATTTACATCGAAGTTTGGTAATATATAAAGTGTTTACATCGATAAGATTATAATTAAAAAAAACTTTAACACGTTAATTGTCAATTCTTTTTTTATATAAAATTATCATACAATTTTATACAAATTTTATACATATTTTATAGAAATTTATACAATAATATTCGATATATAATACATTATAATTTTATTAAAAATGATAAGATTTTTATATTGTTATCTATATTAAAAAATATGAACGAAATAAGTAAATTGTGTTAATAGGTATTATGTTTATTTGTAAATAACTTTATATATATAATTTTAAATAATTTTAAACTTTATACATATAATTCATTTTAAATGTTTCATTACATAATATATTATATATATATAAAACATTATATAATATTTAATTTACATATTACATAATATTAGATTATTAGATTTACATATCTTTACATTAAATAAAATAATTATAAAATACACGTAATTATATTTGAATATTTTAATGACTTCGAGTAAAATTAAAGATTCAAAATTAGTTAAAATTATAGTTAAAATTAAGATCAAAAGTCATATTAAAATAAAAAAATAAAAAATAAAAAAAAATTAGAGCCGATTAAATACGACTTTATTATATTTACATTATGTTTTTTCTAATCTAATAAATTAATAAATTAGAAAATCGTAAAAAGTAAATATAAAAGAACTTAATTAACAAATTTTAATTATAATAAGATAAGATTAAAAGATAGATCAGACAAAGATCAGACAAATAATAAAATAAAAATATTTATTCTATTCATTATAAAAATAAATGATAATTAGCAAATAAACTTTTAAATTATTAGCTTTTACTAAAATAATACGAAAAATAAAAGTGATAAGTTATAATAATCAGAACTCAATAGCAATCATAATAGCAGCAAAAATGAATTGCTTTAATTATATAAAGGAATTAGGAAGCAATTTTATCAGATTAAATTTAAATCAGATTAAAGTTAAAGATAAAAATGTTCATATGAAAGCATAATAAAATAGTAAACTTTTAAACATCATAAGAATTATAGTTTACATATGCATATGAATTATGTAAACTGAATATTAACTAACAGTATCCTAATTAATCTATATATTGTATCTTAATTAATTAAGATAATTATCAATCAATATTTCAGTTTCCATATTATTTTTAATTTCTTGATTTTTAAATTTTTTCACTTTTTCCAATAATTCATTTAAGTTTTGCAATTTCTTTGAATATTTAATATTTTAGTAATAATAATCGCAATATTTCAATTTTTCAATTTAAAAATTTTCCAAGTTTGAAAAATCAAATTTAAATTTTCAAATTTGAAATTTTTCCAATTTTTGATTTTTCAATCTCTTGATATATTCAATCTTTTGTATATTTTAATAATTTTTGTTATTTAAATACTTTAATTTTTTCGAAATTTCAATCTTCCAATTCTTCGATATTTCAAATTTTTAATCTTCTTTAAAGTTTTTAATTTTTCAATTTTCCTACATTTTTAATTTTTTATTTATATTTATATTTTCGAACCTTCCATTCTTTGTCGTTTTGATATTTTTATATTGTAATATATATTTCAATTTCTTCATCTTTCAACTTCTTGATCTATTCTTTCGAACGTTCAAACATTTATCATACACACAATTTCCTTAAAAGAAAAAACTAAAGCGATCTTGCAACCAAAACTGTTCGAACGTTAAACAAAAAAAGAACGTAGCAAACGACATACCGAATGTAGAAAATAATTTCGCTTTCAGAAATATTCTGTGAAACGAAAGAAAAACGAATGGTGGCAAAAATCCTCCATCCTGTTAAATGTCAGGAACGCTATACTCTGCCGGGCGTAAAAGTGAAGGAACACCCGTTATATAACGGGACTAGCAGTGAATGTACGCGTTTGATCGTGCATGCCGGCCGATTATGCAACTACCGGCATAATAACGTTAGTTGGCTGTATATTCCTTGTGGATGGTACTTGGTCAGGTTGCCCGAAGATGTAATATGAAAGAATTTCCTCATGGATATAAGTGGAAAGTGAATGTCTTCTTAATGCAATAGAAAAGAAAAAAAAAACAGAAAAAAAGAGAAAGATAGTTGATTAAAAATTTTTCTTCTTTGAGGTTAGGATTGAACTCAATAGATTCAATTTAATTAATTGGAAAAAATTGGTATAGTCTATAAGATTTGAATTACAAATAATTGAATAAGAAATATAATTGAATAATATTTGATGCTTTAATGCAGTTGCAACTAATTTTATAATGATTTTATGATTATTTTGCTATAGTAGTTTTCGACTTTGAAAATCGATTGATATCCAATTATTGAATTGAATTAAAATGAAAAGTTGAAATAATCGAAATGAAATATTATAAATTATGTAAGTGTAATATATTATAATATTTAAATATTATATATTATTTAATATATTAGTTTTTCGAAAGAATTATCTTTATATAATATTTTTATCAAATTTATTAATTAAAAAATATATATTCACAAAATAGAAGGTACATCATTTTTAAATTATGATTGTGAAAAAATTTTAAATATTTTTCCTAATGATAATTTTTAAAAACAAAATTTCCGTTTGTATCACATTTATAAGAATGAGATATAGTGTTTGTTTGAATATCATAATAAAAATTTTATTCAAAATTTTATAATTTTTCTGATATAATTTTTTGAATTGAGAATTATATAGATAATATATAGAATATATATACAGAAATATATAGATAATAAAAATGTTAATAAATAATAATATTATTAAATTAATTAATAGAATTGAAATAAGAAAAAATATTTTTAAATTTATTTATAAAAAATTAAAATATTTCTACTTTATATGTTAATTAATTTAAACACATTATATAGAAGATAATATTTTAATAAATAGTAAATAAGTACTTATGATATTTGAAAGCATATAATATATTTAATCTGTAAATAAATATTAATTTGTCACGCTAATTAAATAAACCTATTATTCCTTGCATAAAAACATATGAAGTCCATTAAAAGAAATTTCTCAAATTATATTACATAAGCAGTCTCAACCAATTACATAAATACATATAAATACAATAAATAACATTTTTTATTTTTAGATACATAAAAATATGGAGCAAAAAACATTATTGTTTCTTATTGATACTTTTTCATTTCTTTATTTCTAATTAATAGCGCTAATTGAATGATGCAATTAGCGAAAAATTTGCCAAAAAAGATATTAAAAAATCCCTCGTTATTATTTCAATGAAAATGCAGTTTTTTCAACCCCATATATAAATTAGAACACAATTTCACCGATTATTTCACGTTCAATTTCAATCCATTCACCACATTGCACGTAGAAATAATCCTCGTGTACAATCTTAAAAGAACCTTCTCCTTGTGATCAAACGAAGGAAATCCATGATCCCTGAATCTATGGAACGCTTGTTGCCTGATCAATGATACTTCCACAGATAGTTTTACTGCGTGAATCGATAATAGAAGAGAGAGATAGGAAGCCGCACCCAGATTAGTTTTTCTTTTTTCATATCAGCTGTGGGAAACTTGTGGCCAACGATCCGTGGACAGCAGTGAAATCGTTGCGTAAATCGAAAACGTGATCTCGTTATGTCAGAGAATATGCGATCGACAAATCTTCGAAGAAGAGTTTAACTTAGCTTAACTAAGAGTAGGGAAGAGTGCGATCAATTAAATCAATTTAATCGTACTTAATCAATTTTCTTTCGTTTTTTAAATAATAATAATAATTTTTTAATAGTAATGTGTATACGAATTATTTATAATAGCTAAGAAATTATTGTATACATATAATTACATTGTATACATATACATATAATTAAATAATCTGATTATCGTGCTTTTCTTCAAAAATGAAAAAAATAAATTGACATATTTTTTAAAATAAAACATAGCTCTTATATAAATCATAATTATTCGAAATATGGAAAATATTTGCTGTGATTTATCCACTTTCATTATAAAAAATAATAAGAAAATAATTAATAAAAAAAAAAGTTACGAGTGCAAAAAATATTAAATTTTAATAGTGCAATTAAGATTTTAGATTTGATTTTAAATTTTGATTAATATTTCTTTCACTTTTTAAAAATTTTGAAAAATTCTAAAATTCTTTCTAAAAATTCTTCTAAAAATTGAAAAAAAAAATAAACAGAATATAAAAAAATAATCATTAATAAACTTTTTACAAAAAAAGTTATAAAATAAATTCAGTTATTCAAAAATTTACAAATTATTATTGAAAGTTTGTTAAATAAGCTCATCCTATTCTAATAGTAGATTATCTTTTCAGAATCTTAGATTGCAATAGAGGGAATATTATCTTTGAATTTAAGAATTAAATAGTTGAGTCTATAATGTACATATATAATATTGTATGTATAAAAATATATATAATATATGTATAATGTGTTAAATATACAGGGTGTATTTTCGTTATATCACTATTACACATCGTTATATCACTATTACATTTCTGTTTTGCTTCATCTTCGAACTTAAACTGCCAATAACTTAATAAATAAATCTCAACCGATTATATTTTTGTATACTAATATTTGTCTTGTTATATATATTATTATATATATCAAAAGCAGATATATTTATTATATGTAGATTGTGAAAAAATCATTTCTAGAATATACTCTCTGTCATAGAATGTGGTGCAGATTTTTTTTAAATTTGAATATAATACGATGCAAAATAATTTCGTTATGCTTTCATGAAGTCTGACAACATTGGCATACAAATGCATGTAAAAATGAACAATGTTTATCGTTGTTGTAAAAATGAACAATGTTTTATCGTTGATATCACAAATCTATTACAGTTTTTCTAAATTTATACTTTCTAACAAGTCTTTCTTAATTATTTTTAACCGAAGGTCTTTCGTAATACTAATCGGGGAAAACTAACATCTCAATATAATGTAATATATTTATATAATATATTTCTTGATGTTTTAAAAATCGGAAGAAAATTTAATTTTTATAATGAAAATAATTCTTTTCTACAAATTCACAAAAGATTTTTAAAAATAATAGAAAATTTGTTCCCACGATTTTTTGTAGTATGTTAATATTTTATTTTGTTACATCATTCATGATTTATAAATATTCAAATAAATAATTGGAATAAGAGAAATAGTTTCTTACTTAAAAAATATGAAAAAACTTTAAAAAATTATCTAATTGCTAAACAATATTTCATAAAAATAATAAAATATTATATACTATACATATTATCAATATTTGTTATAACCAATTTTGCATCTAACAGTATATTTATAATATATATATTACATTTTTAATATAAATATACATATTATTTTATTCTGTTCTCAAATATAATTTATTATATATTTATTTTTAAGTAACATGTTTCATTAGTAGCTGTAATTTTAATAAGTAAAAATTTGTTCTAGTTATTAGTTTTAACCTATTTATATCTTGCTATTTGTTAATCTATTTAAATATTTCATGATTGATTACTTTTATGTGAGTTCTTGTAAATTACTTTTATGTGAACATGTACATGGTCATTATTACAATATTAGAAAGAAAAGAAGAAAGTGTTACAGCTATTAGTTGCACTAGAAGTAACAATAGTAATAAATTGGCTTGATTTTTTATTTTATTATCAAATATTTTTATTTAATAATAAATATTAATTACATATTAATGAAATAGTATTATAGTATCTAATAAATAATAATTGATTATAATTGTAATTGTAATTGTAATTTTTAATATATAAACAAACTATAAAAAATAAAAAAAATTATAAATAATTAAAGTTGTATTTGAAAAAATATCTAATATTCTAATAAATAGAAATTTTGTATTGGATAAAATCATATACAATTCTATAATTTTATATAAAATATTATAAAAAATTTATAATTTTCCAAATTATTAAAAAAAAAAGAATTAAAAATGAATCGAAAATATAGAAAAAATTTCATACTTAAACGTTGTTTTAGAGAAAATCAAATTTGAAAATTCAATTGAATACAATTATCCCTAAATAAAATCAAAATATTTGACATAATTTTAAAAAATATCCATATATTTTCTAAGTTACTTTAACATCACATTATTCCATTATTTATAGTTTCTTCAATCAACCAAATTAATAAATACATAGGTAATAATCATTTAAGCGCATTAATTCGAATTTATATAAATGTATAAACATGCTTTATTTATTATCATAATAACTTGTTACATAAAATACAGATAAATACGTAAATTATAATTAAATTTGAGTTTAAATTACAATTAATTTATTATAATTCAGTTTAAGTTTCTTGAATAATGAATTTAAATAACTAATAAATTTAAATTTTAATCCAATTTGAAATTTAATTTCATATTATATTATATATGCTTATTAAATTATATGCTTATATCTATTTCCATTCATTCAAATTCACATTTCTCTTTTATATTACTTGTATTTATGTCTAATTTTGAATCTTTCTTAATAGTAATTAAATTTTCTTTCTTGCAATTTATATTTCTTTGCTTTCTCTAACTTTTTATTCTATCACTTTTGTATTATCTATTTTTGTTAACTTTTGCTCTTTTAGGTTCAATTATTTAACATTATACAATTTATATAACATTCTACAATTCTGCATTAAATCTTAGTTTTTTTTTAAATGTTTAAATTTTCCTATGTAAAATATAAAATATATAAAACTATATATAATATATAGAACTTCCTCTTTTCTTCACTTACTCGATAGCTATTTAATATTTTCTTTCAAATTCTTGTAACTTTGTTTTGCTATTTTACGAACTGTTTTTACTTTTTTTTTTAAATATGTAGTTACATATATAATTCGATCTCTATAAGTATATAATTTTGATGTTGTTATTCTTCTTAATATGATAATATATAAGCAATATAAGAATTTATTATATTTCAAAAAATCAAAAATATAAATATTCGAATATTTCTTTTTTGAAATATTAATATAATTTTATTTATTTCAAAATATTAACATAAATTTATAAATTTAAAAATATTTACATTCGAAACTGTTCGTGTTAATGTCGTTTAAGATTATTAACGCTGTTTCTAAAATGAGATTAAGTAAAAGTAATCAAATAGATAATAAACGACCAAAAGATTAATTAAGTTATAATTTATGACGATTCTAACATAATTTTTTTGCGTTATTCATTTTATTATAATTTCAAATTTTCTTTCAATGTAAAGAAATATTTTTTTTTGAACGATTAGAAAATATTTTCTAAATCATAGAACGATTTAGAAAATATTTTTATCAATTCATTTGTCAATCCCTTAAATTGTAGATACAAATTTATTTTTGTTTGAATTTCCACATATACAAAAAATTTGTTTAATTCGAATAAAATGTATTTGATTCGATAATGGAATATTATTAATGTATAATAAATTTATTTAAGTATACTTCATATTAATTTGTAATATCAATTCATAATTGTAAAAATACATTATGATATTATTTAGTTTATTTAGAGAAATATAGTGACAAATATTGGATATTTCTATACTAGAACTACAGAAATCAATTAATAATAATACTATAATAAATATTTACTTTATTAACTATCAGACAAGCGAACTTCAAAATGTCATACTTAATCAAGCGCAACAATGACATTTAATAAAAAAAGAGATACTAATTTTAAAGTATTAAATTATGTAATATAAGAATATCATTACATACATCTACTAAATGTTTTTTTTTAAATGATTCATTTTTTTCATTCATAATTGTTGCATCTAAACATTCAAATAATTAAAATTATATTTTAATTTTTTTTATTCCACAAATATAATTCAGATAACAATTATTAACAATTAATAATGTTTATTAATAATGTTTATTAATAATATAAATTAATAAACATTTACATAATTAATTAAGCATATAATTATAGAATATAATATTGTAAACTCTATTATTTTCTATAAAAAATCATTACCTATAATTAAAAAGAAATTATACGTCTTTATATTACATTCATAAAAAAACATATGCAAGGATCACAATATTGCAAAATATTAAATAATTATTAATTATCTATAATTTGGATTTGTGAAATAAAAATACAACAGATATATCTTATTTTTGGCCATTAAAATTTTTTTTCCAATCGCAACCAAATTGAATCTTTTGCTAATTTAATTAGAAATCAAAACTATAAACATTAACAATATATTCTATATGCTACTATAAACATTAACACTATATTCTATATACATCATTTTTATCACACTTTTCAAGAAAGCATTTTGAAATTATAGAATTTTAAATAAATTTTATATATATATATTAATATTTATATAATGTACTTATAAAAATATATCATATTGATTATACATTTTTAACAATATTATAATATTAAATTTTTTAAATTTTTCGTCATTAATATACATAATTAGTATACATAATTTTATATACTATGATTTAAAGAGAAAGGTAATAAAAGAACGAAAAAAACTAAAACAGTGCTGAACCGAGATGTTATAAAGTTTTTAATTTGAATTCGAGATTCGAAAGAATCATTACACGAGGACGCTGCGAAATGAAAACGACGATGAATTATACTTTCTCGAAGAGCCAAGGAGATTGTTTCAGTCTTAGTAGAATGGTATACGATAAAGGGAGCTTGAAATAATAGATGTGTTAATTACCACGATCTTGATTGCATCGGATTCTTTTCTTTCTTTTTTCCGAATAAAAATGATAATTAATATATACTAATTTCCTACTAATTAATATATACTAACTTATGAGTAATTACAAAATCTGTAAGTTGATAATTAAACATGATTCAAATGAATTATTGAATTATATTTATTCCATAGTTGATACAAACTTTTACGCATGATTATACATTTTTGGTGGGTTTTCTGAATTTATTAACGTGATAAATAGTTTTCGTTTATTTTATTAATTATTGGAAAATTAAAAATTTTCATAGAAAAAAATTTTATTAGGATTTTGTATTAGAATATTGATAAATGAAAAATATATAACAAAGCACAAATATGTAATTGTATGCAAAATTTGAATTTTGAGTATAAAACAATTTGTGCTACAAAAATCATATGTATATTAATTTTATAAATTTGTTAAAAATAATATTTTTGATTATTGTATATCTCTGAATCTTTTAGTATCATTAAATCTTTAATTTAATTTAACAAAAAAAATAATATATAATATACGTACATATAATATATATTTATATCATAGTTCCTAAATAAAATATTTGTATTTTATTTATCCAAGAAATAAGTTCAAATATTATTTCAAAATATATAATCATTATATCATTAAAATTTTCAAAATTATTTTATTAATTATTTTAATTAATAAAATAATTAATAAAAAAATTAAAAATTAGTAAAAAAATTAAAAATCTGTATTTACATATTTATTTAAAAATTGTATATAATATTCATTTAAAATTTTATTAGATGTACTATAAAATACTTTTTACTTATTTTAAGTTATTTTTTAAATGTTAAAAATATTCCAATATCTTGATTTAATTATATGTCATATTAAAACAAAAATTATTTTTTAAAAAATATTTTTAAAATTTTCAATTACATTATCTGAAATATATAATTTGTTTAACACATGTATAATTTCTTTTATAGAGTCATTCATCACATGATCCACGACCACGTCTCTCAGCTTCTCAACAGGCCCAAATACTAAGCGACGTTCAACAACACCAACAACGGTTTCATCGATCCCAAGAGTTATCCGATACTCGAGGATCTTTTTCAAATTTCGAGCAAGCCGCTTCAAAACCACAAACTAGTTTATCTTATTCATCTCTAGCAAAGTATAAAGTAGATCGTGCAAAGCAACAACAACTTCAGCAATTGTACCAACAACAACAACAAGTACAACAGTTGATACAGGAACAACAAAAAATAGCACAACAACTCAATAATCCAAATCTGAATAGTCAAATCCAGTTTCAATCTCAACCTATCAAACAACAGCAATTCCAACAACAATATAGTAGCCAATATCAAAACACTAACAATCATTTTCAAAATCTTCAACAAGATTTGTCGCAACCTTTGTTCAATGATCGACAAATGTTACAATTACAAGAATATTTAGAAAAACAACGTGAATTAGAATTACTGCAAAAGCAAAGACAACAATTATTATTGGAACAACAGGAGTTACGAAGACAGCAGGAATTGCTGAGACTTCAACAACTGCAGAAACTAACCTCTACAACTTCGTTACCTATTTCTGTCACTTCTGCTAGCACCATAGATGTCAGCACTACAGCGACTCCTGTACTCGTGTCACTACCAACGAGAAAAATTACTCCATCGGAAACAGATCTATTTCTAAAGGCAATAGCCACTCATCAAAAGAAATATTCTACCACTACACCGATTTCACCTATAACAACCACTATAAGGACCTATAAACCCACTTCGACAGTTTCGCCCAAAACCTATCAAGAGAAGATAACAGTAACTTCGACTATACCAGAAAATCTATTGGGTTTGATTCAGGAACAACAGAATCAATTCATTCAACAGGGTAAACCAAAACCTCAAATCAAAATCATATATCAAACTGAGAAACCAATGACTTCGAAGAATATTACAACAAAAACTAGGTCTACTTCATTAGGATCAGAAAGAGAAATTTTGCTGAAACAATTGAAATTGGCTTTAGCTCAATCTGTCGACGATGATGCAAGGAATGTTAATACAAGAGATATCGTGCTTCCTAATGGAAAAAAAGTTCAGTTGATCGATTCTTCAAACAGTCTAACCTCTAATATCCCAACCGATGGATCAACATTGACTACCTCTACTTTGGCGTTAATTACCTCGACTACGACTATCAAACCGCCAAAAGCTATTTTTGAGGAATTAACAAAGGGTGTGCTTCCTCCTGGAGCAGATTTTGAAATCATTAGACAAAAAAGCGATGGAAAATTAGAAGAGATTGGGAAAACACCGATTCACAATCTACCAGCGAAAAAGGTAACATTTGTCGTATTGGAGGAGCAGCCTGATGGTAGTTATAAGATACAAGGGGTAAAAGGAAATGCGGATAAAGAAGGAATTGAAGTAAAGTCTATCGTAGAAAAAATTAAAAAAGGAGAGTTAAAATTGCCACCAAGTTCGTCGAATGCGACCACTGTTGGTTCACTTCAGAATTTCGCATCTAGTTTAGATCCAAAAACGATTTCGACGAAACAGAGTATTGTAACATCAATTCCATATACTACCTCTAGATCAACTACTGCAAGATCTACTTCTGTTTCATCAAGGTACACAGAAAGGTAAATAATAAAATATAATAAAATAATAAATATTGCTATATTATATTGCTATATTATAATTTTATTATATTATTTACAATTTTATAAATATAATATATATATATATATATAT